>NW_020230316.1:47180-93561 GCF_003227715.2 Harpegnathos saltator | reverse complement strand
ATACAAACATTACGCGTGTAATACGACGAAGTGGCCGTAATTGAGCAGGCCAACACATTCGCAAGAATCGTATGCTGCGTGCTATCGATGCGTGGCGATGAACGAAAGGCCAGGTATATGACGGAGACTCAGCACCAATTGAATAATTGTCAGAATCCAGACGCTCGAGAGCGCAACCACCGCGTATCCTCTTTCCGACGGAAGAGGACGAAAATTCGGGCAAGCTTATTCGTTGAGACGCGACGGTCGACGACCGATTCGTCGCTCATGGTGACACTCGATGCCTCGTGCTCGTCGTGCGCGCCGCCGTTAGTCGCTGCGTAGAGAGCGCGAAATCGCAATCGCGTGTCTCGGCGATTGTCTCGTCGACGGTGGCTGATGAACTCGTCATTGTCCGCGGCACTGTCGTCGTGGGGTTTGCTCGTAGTTGGCCGTGGCTGCGGTGGTGGTCACTAGACGATTCGGGTAGAACCACGTCACCATTTCGATGATCTTTTTGGATGAACGACATCATTCTTATAGAGCTACCGAAATTTCGTATCGTCTATTAGATCCGAGATCGCGCCGACAGACACGCGGGTATCGTCGATCGGACGGCCATACGTCGCTCAGTTGTTGGTCCTCATCGTCATCTTCTTCTTCTTGCATTGGCCAAAAGGCGGGGCATGGATCAGCGATAACCGTATCAGGCCCATCCTATATTAGCAAACCACCGTCGCTGAATGCGACGATAACCGCAGCACGACATTTCCGGTAAAAAACGAAAGATATGTACCGAGATCGGGCGAAATTCGAGATTGCGCCGTAACGATAAAATGAGAATTGGGACGCTTTACGTGGGCGAGAAAAGAACGGTTTTTCACCCGACGATCGCGGCGGCGGCAGCAGCAGCACCCGAGAGGCCACCTCTCGTCGACGATCCATCTGCGAACTTCTCGATCCAATCGGTCGCATGATCGCATCCGGACGTCGGCCGTTTGCCGCGGTACTCGTGACGGGCGGCGTAGGAGACGTCTCGCGCTCAATATACAAAGGAATTATTGGTTGTCCACCACCGCGTTCCAGACGAACAATAATATGTTTCTCGCATGCGTCACTGAACGGTGTCTTCGCTCTGGTTCGCGCCTAACACTGCCGCATTCGAAAAACAGCGCCACCGCCGAGCCTCGACCGACGGCGGGTTTCGTGTGGTGGGGGCAATACACTCGGCGGTGCGTCACGTCGGCGCGATAATTGAGCAGTGTTACGATCGTGCGATAAAAAATAAACGCCAGTCGCGCCGGAGTTTTCTGCCAGAGACAGAAACGACCTCGTTCCAATAATCGGCGATTGGTGATGTCGCAACAGCAGCAGCATCTGCGCGCTGTCGTCGTGACGCCGACATTGCGCGGTACCTGACGTAGGCCGGCATGTGTGACGCCCCACCGACTGACCTTTCCGTCGGCCGGTTCCGCAGACGAGCGAGCGTTATACGGCGCGCTGGAAGCGCACGATGCCTACTATCGCCAACGCGAGAGACCCGGTTTTTCGACGAGCGCTACGAACATTGTAAAAACGTCCTGCGACGTTCTCTCCACCATATCATTTTTTCGCCTCTACATTAAAAGGCCAGCGAGACATATAGGTAGATTCAACCATAGAGGTAATTGTTACTATTAAAATTTATCGATAAAAGTTCATATCTTTTAAAATAATAATAATTTTAGAAAATCGCGCGGTGCGATTTAAGGCTCCTTCAAAGTATTACAAATTATGTCCTAATAAAATTTCTGTAAAATCGATAGTTTAGAAGTTATGGCTATTTGAATGTCTCGACCAATCAGGAAAAGGCATGTTTTTCTCAGTAACTATAAGGCCTAGAAGAAAAATCTTAATTGCTAACAATAGCATTAAAAGACCTCTATTTAACGACCATATTAACATTTTGAAAAACATTAACAATTAATAAGAAACCAACAATGTTACTTACCAGTAGACTTCAGAAAATTCTAAAATTCATACGCAGGGACTATTGGGACATCAGTAATGCGTACCTTCCGTGAAAATTAAGAAAAGTCAATTTAAAATATTTTTAACACCTACGTACATAGAGAACATTTTAGTGAAAACATAAGCAAATGTCAAAACCTCAGAATATTAATTACAAAAGGAAATAATGCCAAACGAAAACAATTAATTCTTGCCCACAAAACAGGAGAATCCTTCTGACAGTACATTCTCAAAATTTGGTAATTCTTACTTAAAATTTAATAAACCTCATTTATTAAGTTCAGGGGTCGTTTAAATACTCTATTTAGCTTGGAAATCCACCATTTTTGCCTTGGTCACGTTTAAATACTTTATTTAATTTAATTTAAGCCTTCTGTCCACGTTCAAGCTCCTCTTAAATATTGCACTCTTTTAAATTCGTTCGTACAGTACAACGGCTTGAACTCATCACTAATAATAAAAATTAATTGTTCATCGAATCTTCTATTACCATAAGCTTCTATAAGGTCTAAAAGTCGGTAATTTATACATAAGAACCGTTTATAACAATTGTTAATTAATTACCGACGCCAATAATAACGAAACCTACCCAAGGGATCTATCTTACCGACATACGTAAGTAGAGAGTCCTATGGTAGAACTCAGCCTTGCCGAGAAACATTAATTTAACAACAGTAATAATAAGGATCCTGTAATAAGAAATCCTAATTTTCCAGTTAACAATATTATAAATCTCTACACTCTAAAACCCACTGTTAACAATATGCATTTCTTATAATAATTCTTAATAACCACATTTAAACATTAATAACAAATATCTCTTTTATTATAACACATGCATATTGTCTTTATAAAAATCATAACTAATTAACATTATAACTTTCTATTACACTATTCATATAATACTAAATTAGGCGTATATTATAACCTTAAGAACCACACATATATAATATTAACCATTTCTTTTTATTAAATTATAATATTATAAGGCATAAATAATTACGAGCACATATAAATTAATAAGTCAGACTGGCGACAGGAAGTCTCAAAGATAAGGCACGCACGCAGCCGGGCCACCGAAGGTGCTCTGGAATCCCCGAGTAACCCGAGCCCATATCAGGTAACATAGGGCATCCTGTTGACCACGCTCCTTATCACATCCGGCGGCGCGCCGAGATGTCTCGATGCCCGTCAGCATCACGCCACTCAGTCCCACTCTGAAAAACCTTGAACGCTCCTACTCTGGATCCCTCTCGTATAATCCCATTACTCCTACCATATAGCCTACCCCACTCTTGAGTTCCATTGTCCGGACCGAACGAGGCCCCGGGAGCAGCTCCCACCGCAGAGTCGACATCGGAAGTTCATACAGTACAGACGTGCCTCTTAGGAGAGCCTCCAAGACATCTTTGTTAATTTGACGCAAAGAGGAAAAGTGTCTCTGAGCGACCGTGCCACCACGGACAACGGTCGTCTCGCATAAGAGCCTCTTCCTACGCTCCTTCAGAGCCTTTGCCTTGTGCTATTCAAAATCTGGAAGATTTCTTAGGAAACTTGCCAGAACATCCACGGTGTTTTATAATACTCAAAGTGTGCGGATAAGTCGACTCCCCGCTCGAGTTGTGCCGTGGCTAGAGTGGTCCCAACAGTATTGAGAGTATTTTGGAATAAAAAAAGCCTGTTCTTTGAGATTTCTCTGCAAAAGTCTGAGCTACTGAAATAAATAGTAAGTATATAATATTTTAATGCACAACACTCACATACACCGCGTTTCGCGCAAGTGAAATACAATCGCGATCTAAGCCTTAGGAACATTGTTACGCGAGTGAACCAGTGACGTTTCACCATACGCCAAGTCGAATTATTTAACAGATACCATAGCGTCACGCTGAAATTTTCGTTCATGTCGGTTCGTAACTGCCTTACATAAGGACCATTCATTATAATCCGAATAGTGTATTATCTACGTTTAGTTTGTCAAACCGCTCTTAGAATTTCGTTCCGATTTCCTTAGGATACGCTATACAAGCTAGTATATATATAAAGAGAGAGAGAGAGAGACAATTTTCAGATTCTTCTTTTTCTAAATCGTGATTACGAAACCCCAGTGTCTGTCAACGCAGTGAACTACGCTCACGCACTTATTATTCCCTTTCGTTTCCTTCTTGCGGGCGCATGACAACGGTGCCAAGCACAGGGTTACGCGCGCACGGCATCGGTGCCAAGCACAGAGCCGTATTGGTATAGTCAGAATCCTTATCAGCAGTGGCATCCCACCACTCTGACATCGTCTCCAGGCGGATTCCTTACGCCGGAGACTCTGCTTTGAAAATCTGCTTACTCCAACCTCCTAGGCCTTCACCTCGTTAATAGATATTGAATAAAAATAAAAATTACAATTATCTCGTAACAAGGACTCACAGAGACGTTCCTTCATGTTAGCCTTCTATCTATCTCTCTCACTAGTTATAAGACATTTATATGCCTTTATAATTTCATGTATAATTATGTACTTGATATAATATTTCCACTGTTTCCACTGTAACCTGCACTTGCACATATAAAATATACTGCGTTCTGCTATTACCATTATCCGTAAAGACTATTCTATATTAAACAATCAAATTACTGAGGTTTCAGATTAATAATATTTTTACAATCTCATTGTTTATTTAGACGAAAGTATATTCTTAATAACGACAAGATCTTGACATTATCCATTATAAAAGCTGGAATAATATAAATCATTTCATGAAGTGCATCCTTCCCCACCCACATATATATATGTATATGCATTTATTGAATTGTAACTGATTTTATTGTGTATGTGTAGACGTGTGCCATTGCATCGGCATACGCCTTAATTACCTCACTGTGTTACTTGCTATTGTACAATTCCATTAAAATCACCGATTCTCTTGTACAACGAACATATGCCATTGCATCGGCATACAATTCTTCAATATTTTCTACTAAGCATTTTAATTTTATGCAGCATCCTTGTTTTATCGGCAGCCTTTTTCCTCTTATTCGAACATTTTCTTGAAAGGAAGATATTAAGCATTCATAAATCTTTGTCCTTTTTATTCAGTTACTTAAATCAATTGGTGTCATAACATCTCTTGCCACAGGAATTTATAGTTCATTAACCATTAAATCTGAATCTTACATTATTAAGCATAGATCTTGCTCACTTTTAGGGAAGCGCCTTACTGGAGCTACCCGCCTCTATCCTTGTCCAGACTGAGGAGCGCCTTACGGGTGCCTCTCGGCTCAAGCATCCTATCCATCCCGTCCAACTCATAAGACCACCCCTTCTCCATCAAGATCAGGAAATTTAACTTGTGAATTAATAACCTGTACAGTGCTTAGCATCCTTCAATCTCAGGGGCGCAGCTGACAGCCGCCACCCGCCTCAATTATCTTTCTCCTACAACCAGCATAACCTAACTGCCAAAGCATTGGTATTAAGCATTAATTATTAGTACTTTTATAGTACTCTGGCAACGGATAACTAAAGTCACAAGAGTCCTTTTCACTCAATAATTAATTTTATCAATTGCTATTTTAACTTGTCCGACCAAAAATGTTATTCTTAAACTCAATCCGTTAGATGCCAAATAAACATCGCGGGGGCGTTAAACAGAAGGCAAGGCACCTACGTAAGGAAGCTTGCCGACGAGCGGCCCTGTTGTCTCAACACATGGACCCCACCAAACCCCGTATAATACAAGATATCACGGGGCACGATCTAGTTCCTCCATCGTACATCAAGTTTTTATTACAAAACAGACTCATAAGCACATTTAAATACGCTCCACGTCCATTACATTCCACACAAAGACACTTCATTCCGGATTCGCATTCTTTACCAAGCTCTTACAGGGCTCACACGCGCAACCCTCGGCTGGTTAAACAGCGTTCGACGACAGAAACTCTAGACATAGAATTGATAGATTTAACACAGGACGACACTTTCAACAACAAGACAGCCACCTACATTTACCAACTGGAGTCCTATTCTCTCACTGGAACTCCTCGCAAATTACCGTACCACCTTCATTACTTCCACCGGGCAGGATAACTGTACATTCTCTCAACACTTCATTATAACTCATTACCAGCAGCTATATAATGTAAACCACATTTGTATTCATTAATTATATAACTATAAGTATTATCACTCATTTATATTACACTTTTAACTATCATATTGTCTCATTGTTAAATAAACAATTGTTTAGTCTCTATTCCTATCAATAGCCATAATCTTTATATCACCTACAATCACCATATTTCCCCCTTTCACCATCTGTCCGGAAAAGCTCTCGGCATCCCAGGCAGTGCCGGTGTAAGCAGGTAGGCCTAAATAAATAGAGAGCAGGCGGATCACGATCCCTAGGGAGACGCGAGACGTTACAGCAGTCGAACGCGGATCCGTTGTCGCGTATGACTTTCCTCGAAAACTACTCGGCCGACGATTCGTCGAGACGACGCAAGGGTTCGCTTGGTCGAGGCGAAAAGATTTACGCCAACGGCGAGCTGCCGTACGGCTTGAACAATCTGCACCAGGCGGTGCACACCAATTGCTTCATGTCGCTGCAGAATCCGCGCGAGTGTCTCGTGCTATTGAACGCGAAGGTGTTTGAGGCGATCGTCAAGATACTGACGTACTCCATAATGTCGATAATACGCCGTACCGGAACATCTGTCACGGCGGGAATTACTCTGCAGGCGTGACATATCGTCACCTCGGTCGAGCAATTATACAATGTGCGTATGCATCTGAACGACGAACGAGACGAGGATGACAAGAGCGCCGCTTCTCTGACTGTGCAAGAGGCCGATAAAGTGACGTTCACGAGGTTACGTCACATGCACGATCACGAATCGCCAGTTGAACGACAATCTGGTCAGTTTAATCGGCGCGCAGGAGGCGTTTGCTCGCGCGACCGGTCAACGCGATTCGCGCACCCATCGCGCGTGATAATTCACCCAATTGTGCACCCGCCCGCCGCCATACAACCGAAACGATGCGCGGAGGAGCATTGTCGTCGACACGAGTGGAGGAGGATCGATTCTGCGTGTCGTCTGTGACGTCGTCAGCAGCGCCGGCGCTGAGCGACAATGCGACGAGTGCGCTGCGCTATTTGGTGACACGTAAGCGCAATCTCGCTCATCGCGCCACCGAGTCGAATCGCCGACGATGCATCGACGATCGCAGTCGGGTGTCGCGAGCCGTCGTCGAGTCGCTCGGTTGCCTGGTATGGCGTCCAAACTCTGCAACGTGCGTGATTGCGAGCACTGCCGATTCGCCAGACGAGCCGAGCAACGAGATCGACGGCCGCTGAGCCATCGTCGCGTCGCTGTACGAGTACTGCAGCGTGACCGTGTACAATCAATTGCGCGCTGGTAACTCGCCGGAGCGCGCAATAACCGACAAAGGCGGCACGGTGAAGAATATTTTACAATCGAACAAGAGTTTCGTGCATTATTTGGTGACGTACCCGCTAAGAAATACTTTTCGCGGTTATATACAAATCGCGCCGTATTTGGCGCCGCGACACATTGCGTTGTCGTTTCACCACGCGACCAAACTCTTTGCTATCGATGTGGAACACGATCGGCGCAATTTGTGCTATCGAACGGACGCCCCGGGGACGGAGATATGGCCCGATCCGACGTGCTCCTTCTACTTGAGACCAATTGTAAATTTGCGCTCGTTCTCAAGCGAGATCCCTGCATACACAACGGCACCGTGGTAGGCGTGGAGCGTGTTTACGTGTACGAACGCGGAATCGAGTACAACGACTTGATTCGCATATCACCGTTTGTGTTGAAGCACCTGAACGCCGATTTTGACGGTGACGCGGTGGCTGTGATGATGATTCGCGGTATCGAGGCCTCGTGCGAAACGCGACAATGTCTGGCCGAGCCCTTTATCTTTGGCGATATTCCGCGCTTTACGTTCTGTCAGAGCATGTACTTTTGGACGTTTCGCGCGCTCGCGTTCGACGACTCGATCGACGAGACGCGCGCTATCGCGACGTTGAAACGACGACGCGTCTCCCCGATGGAAGAAGAAGAAGACGACGACGCGTCGTCGTCTACGAACAATGACGACGTATCCCCGCGCGACGCCACTCTTCTACTGCACGATCGGCTGAACGTGTGGCGCGACGAGGGCGCGCGTCGTCGCGCTCGCGCATTGTTTGGCTCGTAGTACGATGATTACGAGCACGTGCTGGCCGACGCGTGGAGGTAACGACCGTTGTTTGTCGATGCGAGCGATTACTGGTTCGAATCCGTGTGGCGACAACGACCGGAGCTCGATCTAGTGTACGTGCGAGCCGTCAAACTCGGTGGCGGCGCGAATGGCGCGCGATTCATCGACTGCGTGAGACTTTCTGTTTCGTCGTTCGATCGACGCGCCCGATCGCTCGATCGTGCTGTCAGACAGGAGATCATTGTGTCTGGAAAACTGGATCGTGGTGCACTCTGGCGCGAAAGGATCGCCCCGCGATCTAGTCGCGCTGCACGAGCGCACCGTGGAGAAACAGTTCCTGGGCACGACGCCGCAGTCCGACTTCTTTCGGGAGTGCTCACCGGACCAGGAACGCGATTATCAGCGATATTTCGATGATTTTGTAATTGTGAGCAAACACGTGCCCAAGAGCTCGTACTTTGCCAGCGGACTCAAGTGGGTCACGCAAATGTGTCGCGTCACGCACGGCGATCTCTATATGCGCGATTCGTTGCTGTTGCGCGATATTGCGCATTATCTGAAGGATGACGACGGTGCGATATAGAGAGAGAGAAAGAGACATGTATGAATGTGATTTTGGATAACAAAGAAACGATAAACAGTTTGTACCACGCTTCCCTTGCCTTTCTGTGTACAAAGACGCTCCTTTATTGTCAAGTTATTGCACAGTACACAACGAAAAAACGTTACGCGCCATCATCGCGCTCGATCAATTGTGTCAATGCGATACATTTGGTTCGTTCCATATTGTGCAAAAAGTGCACAAATTCGATTCGCTGATCCGTCGGTAGGCGCTCTAGTAGATTGCAATATCGCTCAGCGTGGCGCGACATTGGTTCCGTCAGTCGCACTTGTCGACGTTGTCGATTATCAGTCATCGATAGCGGAGCCACCGAATCGTCACGTCGATCATATCGCAGTGACAATCTACGCACTCGAGTCCTCGATATCGATGCGATAGTCAATGATCGCCATCGCGCGTAACGATTCAGTTTTTGGAATCATCGATCACTATTGTTGTTTATCGCATCAGCCGTATCGTCGATCAATAGTGCCGGCGTTATCGCGTCCTCTTCGGTACTACTATCGTCGTCGCGATCGTACCACGTGGATAGTGTGAACACGTGACTCACGGTCTGCTTATCGCTTTCGTTTCTCATCGTTCACTATCGCGACGTTCCGCGAGGAGGGTGCGAAGAGTTTCACGCTCTTTTATAGGCACGCGCACGCTCGCATTGACCGTAGTACTCGCCGCGATGTAACGATGGACGCACCAGGCAGTTATCTGTTTCTCGATGTGGATTGCATCGAATGCAAACGTATTGCTCAACCGGGTGAGACGAATCGCACGCACTCCCCTTGCTCTAACGAGACGGTTGAACGGTGGCGTTCAAAATTGTACAAAATCACGCGTCTAGTAATGCGTGCTACAAACGTACCGATCGTGTGGATCACATCACCGCCGATGGATGGACCGCGACACGGGTTTCATCTTTACGTGCCCGATAAGAACAAAGAATTTTGCATCTTTTGGCACATGGCCGTATGTCAGCGCCCTGACGGATTGTTAAACGCGCACGTATGCGGCGACGATTCCTGTATGATGTACGACGCGAATTCGGCAGGATTTCGTGAAAAGCTGTCGAATCCAA
This sequence comes from Harpegnathos saltator, assembly GCF_003227715.2. Classification (NCBI taxonomy): domain Eukaryota; kingdom Metazoa; phylum Arthropoda; class Insecta; order Hymenoptera; family Formicidae; genus Harpegnathos; species Harpegnathos saltator. Next base: position 83,655 of record NW_020230316.1, on the reverse strand, counting down.
TTCAGCGTACTCGTGCATCGCGTTAATTCATCATCGCAATATCAGGGATGTCACAATGGAGTTGCAGTCCGATCTGCTGCAGCATCTCTTGTATCGTTATCGCAACGAAACGTTGACATATCGTCGCGACCTCGTTACCGACGGCCTGGCCGATTTGTTCGAACGACTGATGGACGAGCGCTACGGCTCGATCACTACTCTCGAGTTGGTCGATGCGATCGAGAGGTGCGTGCGTGTCGAGAATCCACAATAAGTCGCCATTGCTTTGTTGCCTATGACGAGCGGTGAATTGCGCGTACGAGAGATTTTACTGCGCTGTAAACAGCGTTTGGCCGAAAACGAGGTAATGTTGCAATACGTGTTGTGTCTGTTGGCACCGATGATCGATCGTCGCTTAACCAACAACGCACCACCGAGAGTATCTGCGCGATCTCGCTAAAGAATGCCGGTGAGATGTTTCTTCTTCTTTCGTCCGATTTTGCAAAATACCGGCTTTGCTATCGCGCGAAATTGTTCGATATATATACATACTCGATACCGATCACCCAAATATAAATAGAGAGCGAGAGGACAGACGCGCAAGAAACGATCAAGAGATTGCTCGACGTCGCAATGAACAACAATACCGACACCGCGATGGATGTGGACGATGGATCCGCGATCGACGGCGACCACATCGGGCACCACGAGAGCGAGGAGGATGACAGTTTGATCGGCGTGTTTGTCGATATAGTGCCGTGCAACAGATTGCAACAGATTCTGTCGTACAGATACGACAGAAGCAACTTTTTGGATTCGGGCGTAGACGCCACCATATCGCTCGACAACCTGCGGTTGTTTCTACGCTGTTACGGATTCCTCATGTACGACAAGTCGCAGAAATTGGCGATATTTCGCGCGAATCGAACGGATTCGCGAGTGCCACTGGTGGCCGACGAGTTGGACGAATGTCGCAGTCTGGCCCAATTCAACGTTTCGGTGCACGAGCATTTGGTACACGTCAGAAACATGCTGGCCGATCCGATGGTGATCGGCGCGATCGCACCAGACACCGAGGACTCGGTCAGACGCAACCAATTGTACATTCTGGATGTGGCGCGACAATCGCTCGAGTACGTCTTTGCGTTCATTCGCGATTCCGACCAGCTTCGTCGCAGTTTCAACGTCAACGAGTATTGTCGCGCCTCGCTATTTACGCCGAATCGTCGCGCAATCGAGGAGGCGCAAAAAGCCTGGTACGATAGCGAGGAGTGCAATTTCGAACGCTGTCTGTCGATTGTGTTGCGCGATGCCATCGTTACCACGGGTCTGGACACGCAGTCGACTCTCTTATTCGTGGTGCGCGCCTCTCTGTTGCTCACGTATCTGGTGATGAACTTTATGATTCGCAAGGACGGACAATCGGTGAGTATTCGTGTGAATATACCGACGGACGCGCCAGACGCTAAAACAATGGACGACTTTTGGCGATGCTACCATCAGCTGACGGTGGACAATCTCGTGGCCACGATAATGGTGACTATCACGCGAATGTACGTGTCGTCGTGCGTCTCTTGGCCGATGCGCATTCGCGACGAAAGCGCGATCGCAATGGCGGATGTCCGAGCGAGGCTCATTGCCAAATTACAGCGCGACTTTGCACATCGAGACGCCGCGAGAACGCTCGGTTGGTTGCGCGTCATGACTCATGGTCGTCGTCGCTCAAACAACGCGGCCAAATGCTCAGTATCACGCCGACGCGAGAACGACGACGCCGCTGTCGCTGTTGTTGCCGAAGATGACGATAACAAACGCCTGTACGTGCGATTCGACGCGATAATGGATCTCTTCGATCGATTGAGCGCCTACGTGGAGTCGCCACCGCAGCAGCAGCAGCAGCAGCAGGGTCCTATCGCGGGAAGCGACAATGCGGCCACCGTCGCGCCGACAGTGCGCATTCGCGGTGTGAGCGAACAACTGAACAGGCAGTGGCTCGAGTACAAGCGCGAATCGACTATGTGCGTCGGCGCGATCGCGGAGAGCCTGTCTCGCCGCGGATCCGGTTCGAATAATAATGGTAGCGGCGGCATCGAGTATCCAGTGAACGATTGTTTCGTCACCGTGGAAGATTTTGTGAAAGGACGTAGAACCGGATATCGCGATCGCGACGACGATCTCGCAACCGTCGTGAAATCGATCGAAGCGTCCGAGGATGAGGTTGAGTTGCTGAATCTGGACATTGCTCGCGACCTGATGCTCGCCGTGGTGTCTCTGGCGTGATATATTCCGCAGCGGCTGCAACGTCAACGTCCGTCAAGATCATCGCGCGTTTCATCGATCGATGACGCGACGACAAATGACGATGAGGCGGAGAAGGAGGATCTCGCGGTCGCGGAGAAAGAGGCGCAGAGCTCTGCTCGCGCAAGCGATGAGCTATCTGTTTCGGGCCAAACTTACGGGCAATCAGGTGCGCGAATTGTTCGCCTACTTGTTTGAACTGTTGCGCATCCAGATCGGCATTGTCACGCTCGAGCGCCTGATCGAAATGCTGTTTACGTTATATCGCATGTTTAACGTGTCTGCGAATCGACCGAACTCTGACGAGACCACCGTTGTCGCGACGACTACTCACGATTCCAACGAGTCGAGTACGAATAATGCGTCGTCGTAGGTCTTCTTTTTTGTCTTCATCCGATTAACGCCAACAACGATATCTCAAATATGGCCAGTCTGTGGCGACACACAGTCTATGCGATGCTCGGTGGCTTCGCAAATCGCGACAACGCACCGTCGGTCGCGACGAGAACCGATCGCTTGCGCGTCGTCGTGTTCGGCACGTCCGACAGCGGCAGATCTATCGTGGTGCGCGATCTGTTACTGCTGGTCGAATCGAGCGCGGGAACTGCGCGGAGAGCGCCACGACATCATCGTAACGCGCTGTCCGCGCTCGTTTCCGCAACGTCCGTTTCCTCGCTCGATTCGGCCGTCACCGTTGAATCGCGCTATTTGTCGTGTCACGAAGTGTGCGTGGTGCGTCAGTCGTCATTGGACGCCGCGGAGACGAAGGACATTCGCGGCGACGAATCGTCACTCGCTCGACGACGGCGGCCGATCGATCGATCCACCGTGATCGAGGTATTCGCGTATATCGACAATATGCTCGGTGCGGGCGAATCGATCTGGCTGATGCAGAACGCACTGGCGAGAGACGCGCGCTTTGAGAACGCGATACGTCGTTGGCGCAGACAACGACAGTTTCGTCTCGACGAGGAGTGTTCCGCGTGCGTGCGCGCCCTCGTGGGCTACGAGCTGTACGGCACCCCGGACGATCTGTGGTCACGCACGAGTCCCGATCGCGATCGACGCGCAAGCGCGCTCGCGGCAGCGTACGCCGTCGAGGCCGATGTGATAATCCTATCGTACGATCCCGCGAGCGAGGAATCGTTGCGTTGCGCGCTACGCACGCTGAATGTCCTGACAAAACTCGGCGACTCGGGTCGTCGCGGAAAACGCGAAAGGTTGAGTCGTATATGATCCGTTGCGCTGATTGAGCACGATCATCGTGAGCCCGCAACGGGACGATGTTATTACGTGCGAGACGCCAGTGACTCGTTGGACGATCGGGCGACCATCACGGCGAATGGTGTAGTATCGCTGTCGAATTCGAGCAGATCGTTGCGCCATTATTACGAGTCGACGATATATCTGACCGACGCTGCGTTCACGCACAATGATTCGCCGGCGCTACGAGACACCGCAGCGGTGTCGTCAACGTCGTGCTTCTTCGTCCATATCGATCCGAGCGCAAACAATCACGCGTTGCTACAAAGAGTTCTGTTCGTGGCGATGGAGCCGGTGCTTCGATCGCACTTTATCGCGCTTCGATCGCCGAACCGCCGAGACAACATCAGTCACGCGATGACACCGCCGAACCCCGCGACATGTACGACGTGTGCGCCGTCGCAGATAACTCGATCAACGATCTGATATCGCTCGAGCGCGAAACGATTGAGTGTCGGCAGCGCGAGTGCGACGACGTCGAAATCAATAGACTCGGATTATTGGCTAGAATGTGGCGATATTTGCGAAAGCGTTGACAGCGATCTGTATCTCTCTCTTTCTCTTGAATGTAATACAATTGTGACATTAAGCACTCTGTACTAATTGTGTCTTTGTTTATTTGCTCGCGTATAAGCATTTACATTGTCATGTGGCGAATAATTTGGTTGTTTGTAGCGTCGCTGCTGTTGTGGTGCTTGTTATTTCGCTATCGAGCGTTTCGCAACAATTATCACAGCGATGAAGACGCGTGGGATTCGCAGGGATTGCAATTGATCGCGCGTTTGCGCGAAACAACGCGTCGACACGACACCACTGACGTGACATCGCGCGACGAGCGATCCAAGCGCGACATTGATCGTCCGATCGACTGCTCGTCGGTGGTGCGGTATTGCACGAGCGACACCGATTGCGCGCTGCTCTGTCGTTCGTATCGTGGCGCGATTCTTCGTTGCGATTTGACAAATCACGTGTGCGAATCGGTGGTGGACGATTCGTCGCCACCGAGAAATCGCGACGAAAACGATCGATCCGACCGATGCGATCTCTCGCGCGGCGAATACTCGATGCTGATCGGCCACTCGAGTCTGGGCATCGCGACATGGCGATGCGTAAAATTGTACGCCGGTTTCGAGGACGGTAAATTCTGCGAAAACGGCAAATTTGACATGAACGCGATGCTGCGCGAACCGTCGTATCGCGACTGTTTGTGTCCGCACACTGATGATTAAGAGCACGGCAGATCCGTATGACGCACGATTACCGCACTGCATAACCGAAGGCGCCGAACACTTTTACACGAACGACATTATAATTGCCACTAACTAATGGTGGCGATACTCTGTGGTGGCGCAACGAATCGTCAGGATCGAGATAACATCACGCCGCCGGCTCCTCAGCTCTTTATAATCGACAGACTCGATTCAGTCGCCACGGTATCCGCTCGACATTGCGCCTCACAGAATGTCGGAACTTGACACCATAGCGACCGATTACACAACAGAGTCGACCGACGACATGGCGGTGTTTGTCGCCGTGACCGCATGGCTCATCGAAATGGCTGACGTGCTGGACGTGATCAATCAGGGTGAGTGATTGAGCGGGCGAGCTCGATTTACGACAATAAACGCGACAAATGAGAGAGAGAGAGCAAGAACAAACGAAATAACAGATCGGTGCATTGATCCATAGATTTGGAAGCGACGTGTCTGCCGTGCCACGCCGTCACGAACGGCGCAGCATCATCCTCGCGGCGTCGATGCGATGCCATTAACAACAACAACGGACGATTTGACCGCCAGCGTACCGTATCGGTCAGATGCTTGAGGCTTAATCGACGACTACAACAACACGGTGATCCTCCGATCGAACAAAACGCAACCGGCAATTTTCCAATCGATCAAAGTGCGACCGGCAACAAGTCGATTGTTGCATCGTCTACGGAGGAAGCGAGCGTTCGCATACGAGCCATAAAAACCGATCTATCGATCGTGACGCACCCATGCGAATGTTGGATCTGTCGCGAACTGTTCTTCACGGCGTCCGAAAGCGCGGCGATCGATAATCTTCGGCTCGAAAACCCTCCGAGCGTTCGTGGCAACGAGGATGCCACGACGACGTGGAAGGATCACAGCATAATCGCTCACAAACCGTTCGCTCCGACATCGAGGCAAAATCGCGCGCTTCGGCGCAGCTTCGAGCGACATACGCTGCCGTACCTCTGTGACATCACTGATGATGAGTGTTGACGACGAATCTAATCGCATTATTCTCCCGAAAAACAAAAAGTTGAAATAAATGCAAAAAAAATCAATAAACACATGTACTGTTTTTTTTCTTCTATATTTATCATCCTTTCGCCATATACAATTGGACAAATTATTACGATATAAGTGAGAAATCGCACATCCGTCGACATGATCGTGTCAAACGGCGCTCTCGTGTATCTCTTGGTAGCGATCTCGATCTGGTACCATGTCGCGTGATTCGCACTCTCGCGACTGATCGCGAAGCGAGACTCTACGCGCGGTGTAGTCATGCCGAAAATGCTGGAAACGTACATACATTCGTCGCTATCACCGGACAACAGAGGCAATCGCGAGGACTCGTCGTTGGTGCATCAAGTGTACGATTTTGCGCAATGACAAATCGCGCTGTTGCGCACCGACAGCAGCACGACAACGATCGAGCGACGATTTGCTATACCGGACACAGCGCGTTATCACGTACGATTGCGACGACGAGCGCGATAAACGCCCGATATCGCGAATGGCTTCTTCGATCCTCGGATCGACCGCTCCAATTGATGGACATTGCGCATATCGAGGATCGATCGGATATCACGGCATCGATCGGCGCGTTGAATCGCGACTATAATCGGGTGCTATCTGACATTGTTCGCGCATGGGGAGGCGCTCGTATGTTCGTGTCTGTCGACGAATCGTCCAACGTCGCGACGTTGCGATTCTTCGACACGCCGAACAATGATTACATTCGTTTGCGATTACCGGACCGATCGCGCTGTCGCATCGAAAGGTCCGATCGCGACTGACATTCGGACGAGTCGACGATGGCGCTTCGCCGTGCTCCGACGCCGCGACTGTACACTATGGCGATTATATTATGCCATGTATGCATTGCATTACGGAACGTAGTGTCATTGAAACAGGAATGGGTTTTTTTTTGAAAGTGTTGCAATAAAAAAAAGAACCACTTACGCACATAATATGGTTTTATTCTATACATCGGCACAATTGCAACGCGTCAAAATACGTACAGTGTGCTCGACGAATAAATCGGTCAGTATGTCAATGTGAACTTTGCGGTCCAGCGTTCGATGTGGAAAAGCCGCTAATCCGTGCACTTGATAACGCAAAAGCTCGTCGTTATACGGGCTATTCGGATACAGCACTAATAAATTGATGAAATTCTGATTCGCCATTGCTCGAATCTCGTCGACGGTGAACATGCAACTTTGCAAAATATTGCTTAATCCGCAAGATACGCGCGCTCGATTAGTACTATCGGCGATATTACCATCCATTGCGTTGTCCGAACTCGCGTTACGAGCCACGGCTTCGGCGTACGACGGTGCTCGTTGATGGTCGTCGTTTTCATCTTCCGAGTCGAAAAAGCGATAACGCCGTGTTGTGGCAGGCATCATCAATCGCTGAAGTAGTCGAGACGGGTAACAGATGCAATTGTCCTGACACACATAGCAGGTGCGATCTTGCGCGTAATTTCGCAGCAGTAAATGATGATCCGTTTGGCCCATTTGGCGCAAAAATATCAAGATAGATTGCCAGATCGAAGTTACTAGGTACTGTTTGCTTCGGAACGGTCAAATTCAGATATTTGGCCAAATTGGCCAAATCGGTGTGATTAGAGGACGTTAGACTGTCGTGCGGTACGGCCGTTAGCAGCACATTGGACAAACGAGCGTGCGAGCGAGCATACTCGCGAGCGGTATTTAGCATCAAACCACCGTTGATCAAACCTCCGCGAAAATGCTTCATCGCCAGGGCGGCGTGATTCGCAGCGAATATCGGCCATGTTGCGGTTGAGACGTGCCACGGATTCTTCGGTCTCAGACCTCGCGTTGTTGACAATTGACAATTTCGCACATTCGCGGAAATACCAAAGTCCAGAACGAATGCCATGGAATGCCGAACCAGACGTTGCGCAGATACGTCTCATCGATTAACAGCGGCAGAGTCTCCGATTGAACATTCGCAACGCGAGTCTGATCCATCGCCAGAGAGAGCAGCAATTCGTTCAACTAGATTTCATAATCGCGCAAATGATCGAGCACTAGGCGCAATCGAGTCGATGCGGTGTCGTCGTCGGTGTTGTCTTCTCCTTGCGAATTGATTCGTTGTTCGGTGCCGAGAAATCGTCCGATCTTCGGTGCGGTGCCGCGATCATCGTCGTTGTCGCGCGCGTTGCTCGATGACGACGTTGATGCGCCCGCGTCCACGTTCGCCATGGTGGCGGAAATTGTGCGCTTTTGCGACCTCGAACAACGCGAAGAGTAGTTCGCGATGGAATTGTTATTATCGCCACTGGTGGACGGTTCGTTGTTATTGTCCATTCGTCGGATTCGCGACATAACGCCGTCGTCTAAACCTCACGAATGTGCGACCGAGTATCTAATACACGATTCCAATCATCCAGCGCGCTCTAATATACCCGAGATGTATAGAAATCTCGGGGGGCCACGATCGTGCTTTTTTTCATCCGGTCCAAACCGATTGTATTGTGCGCGATGATACAAACGGCAAAGTGGGGGCGAAAAAAATATTTGTCTCCGACGACGTACTAACGACCGATTGCGCACAATCGCAACCATTGTACGTTATCGCGCAAAACCTCGTGCAAATTGCTCCACGTCACCGCATCGATTGTGTTTCCGCGTTCGTAATTGGCCACGAGTTCAGATACGGTCAGCACCGTCAAATTCATAGCGATCGTCGTTACGTCGCGATCGCGACCACCCTCGTCGCTGTGCGCCGCGGTAATTTCGAGCGTGCTGTACGATGAACCGATCGCCGCAAAGGTGCGATTGAGCGCGACCTCGCACGTACCTATATCGTGCAGATCGATGCCCCGAGGTCTCAACGCGACGTCCCTTTGGCGATTCGACTTTTTCGTCATTCGCGCGATCACCGGGAGCGACTTTTCGCACAATGGCCATACGTACAATTTGTCGCGACCGAGCAGTAGTATCGCCACGCCCGTTTCTACGGGTGACAGCGCGCGCGATCGATCAGCTCGATATCGATTTAATCGCACATTCGCCAAGTAAATGCCGCAACTGTTGACGGTGCGATCTCGCTCGCACCACAAAAGTTCTCGCGCGTGGGCGCGCGTCGCCGCGGTACCGTACAGACCCACGATAGCGTCCAGTGATCACGATGATCGCGAATGTCCAGGCGTGCCACGGGCACTTGGATGCTACGCAGCAACAGTTGTTCATCACGCAGTGCACGATACGCGCTACGAACGCATCTTCCGCGAGACGAGAGTCGAACTACGCGAAACTAGTATGAAATTGCACGAATCTCGGAGCCTCGAACAGTCGCATGCTCGTTTCCGGCGAACTGTGCTGTTCGAACGAATCAAGGGTGGCGCTCGACCCACCATGTGTTAATCACTCCGAGCCGTCCGACCTCATAGAGCATCACCGTCGAGTGCCACTCGCAGCAAGAGTACTCGTTCGACGGCGGATCGTCGGTTCGGACGGCGGATCGTCGACGACTCTTTGTCGTCGGTCCATAGCGCGCCGCGGACCGACGATGCCGTGTCGTTCGCACTTCGATCGCGAATCCAGCGAACGTGTTGCTCGAAGGGACACGGCGGCGATCGGTCGTCTTCGCGGACTCTTTTCGTACAAGTAACAAAATCGTCCACACCGGACGATACGCGACATGCGGTCAATTGTTGACACAACATTGTCGAATCGACGACCAGTCGCAACGACGATACCTCCGCCGTCAAGTGGTGCAGCGTGACATTGGCGCGCATCCGCGCGAATCACCGACACCACGTACGGATCCTCAACGTCGCGAGCTCGCGCCTTTTCGATCCCAACTCGACGAGACGACGACGACGACGACGACGGGCTGTCGATCTCGGTGTCGTCGTCGTCACCGCCGCCGTGACGACGACACCGAGATCGATGCGATTGGCAAGTTCGATGCGCCAGATCGCTCGGCCAAAAACGACAGATCGTCGTGCGTGATGTAAAGTATGGTTCTTCGTTGGCGAAAACGCGACGTCGTAACGACGCTGTCGCTCGACGATAATGTCATCGCGTTTCGACCATAGTCGTCGTGATACAGCGCCATCGAGCGATCGTGCCGTCGCGACAGTAGCATCGACAGCGCGTCGATTAGCGATTCGTGATCCTTGCGCGTTACGTCGCATACGTAAAGTAAGATTCGTCGACCTTGCCATCTGGGATCGTTGACGTTCATGTGCGATCGATCGTCCAGGGACGACCGTAAACACGAAATCGAGTCGAATTCGCGACTATTGCCGTTTTTCGTCTTGTCGACATCGCCGTCATCACTGCGACGAAAATTCACCACGGGTGCGATATCGCTGTCGTTCAATACCGCTAGATCGCACGAGAGCGAGCAACCGCAACGATCGCATCGAAGCTCTGGCGACTGCTGCTGCTGCTGCGACATTGCTTCGTTATCGCAAAGAGGGAGCTGACGCACCGGCGGCAATCGGTCGTCGTATAATCGTTTATATTCGCTTGCGTCTTCTTTTACGATAGGGCGGTTTTGCGTGTTTTTTTTTCTGACACCGGTATTTAGATTACAATGACGTCATGACCTAGATGCTCAATTGGTGATAACGGCTATAAAAATGCGATTCGCAGCATGCCACTTGAATCGAGCCGCAAGTTGAATCTCTTTCCTCCTCTGATCTCAGCAATTCGAGTTTTTTTCTCGTGCAATCGACGTCTCGATCGATAATACGTGCGTGTGTGTGCGTAAAAAAAGAGAGAGAAACAATCGTCCAAAGTGCACCATCAGCAACAATGCGACAATAATCTACGTCAGATCGCGGACCGGTGGCTCAAGGAGCAACAACAATGGACATGGCGATGCGCCGTTTCCGAATCTCGTGATGATCGAGCACGAACGTCTTTGTACTTTGGCCCAAGTGAACGATTCGTGCGCAATTACGACAGACAGGCTCGCTCGTTGAGCAGTATGCCGTTGCCCGACAAACGCTTGCTTCGCGTGCAGGGTGATCGTCCGTTCAAGGCTGGATTCTAACGACGTGCGCGGACGATTGGTGCAGAGTCAAGACGTCACGTCGACACAGTGTACGTAGAGTCTCGCATAGTGGAGGGTGGGTGATATTGTCACTATGGATCGTTCTTCCTCTCTAACAACGACGATTTGCAAATTGCACGCCGAGGTTTCGAGGAGGTAATTCTGCGACCAAACGGCAAATTTGACATGAAACGCGATGCTGCGCGACCGTCGTATCGCGACTGTTCTGTGTCCGCACACTGATGATTAAGAGCACGGCAGAATACCGTTGACGCACGATTACCGCACTGCATAACCGAAGGCGCCGAACACTTTTTACACGAAACGACATTATAATTGCCGACAAACTAATGTGGCGATACTCTGTGGTGGGCGCAACGATCGTCAGGATCGAGATAACATCCAATCAGCCCGCCGGCGTCCTCCAAGTCTTTATAATTCGACAGACTCGTTCAGTCGCCACCACGGTACCGCTCGACATTGCGCCTCACAGAATGTCGGAACTTGACACCATAAGGCGACCGCATTCACAACAGAGTCGACCGGACGCATGGCGGTGTTTTGTCGCCGTGACCGGCATGGCTCATCGAAATGGCTGACGTGCCTGGACGTGATCAATCAGGGTGAGTGATTGAGCGGAGGAGCTCGATTTAACGACAATAAACGCGACAAATGAGAGAGAGAGGCAAAACAAACGAATAACAGATCGGGTGCATTGAATCCATTAAGATTGAGAAGCGAACGTGTCCTGCGTGCCACGCGCGTCACGAACGGCGCGCATCAATCCTGCGGCGTCAAATGCGATGCATAACAACAACAACGACGATTCGACGCGCCCAGCGACCGTATCGTCAGATGCTTGAGGCTTAATCGACGACTACAACAACACGAGTGACATCCTCCGATCGAACAAAACCGCAATACCGGCACATTTTCCAATCGATCAAGTGCGACGCCGCAAACAATCGATTGTTGCATCGTCCTACGGAGGAAGCGAGCGTTCGCAATACGAAGCCATAAAAACCGATCTATCGATGTGACGCACCCATTGCGAATGTTGGATCTGTGCGAACATGTCTTCACGGCGTCCGAAAGCGGGGCGATCGAATATCTTTCGGCTCGAAAAAGCCCTCCGAGCGTTCGTGGCAACGAGGATGCCACGACGACGTGGAAGGATCCCAGCATAATCGCTCACAAACGATGCGCTTCGCCGTGCTCCGAACGCCGCGAACGACACTATGGCGATTATATTATGCCATGTATGCATTGCATACGGCAACGTAGTGTCATTGAAACAAGGAATGGGTTTTTTTTGAAAGTGTTGCAATAAAAAAAGGAACCAACTTACGCACATAATATGGTTTTACTTCTATACATCGGCACAATTGCAACGCCGTCAAAATACGTACAGTGTGCTCGACGAATAAATCGGTCAGTAGTCAATGTGAAACACTTGCGGGTCCAAGCGTTCGATGTGGAAAAGCCGCTAATCCGTGCACTTGATTACGCAAAAGCTCGTCGTGATACGGGCTATTCGGATACAGCACTAATAAATTGATGAAATTCTGATTCGCCATAGCTCGAATCTCGTCGACGTGAACATGCAACTTTGCAAAATTAATTGCTTATTCCGCAAGATACACGCGCGCCGATTGGTATATCGCCGAATATTAGCCATCCATTGCGTTGTCGCGAACTGCGCGTTACGAGCCACCGGCTTCGGCGTACGACGGTGCTCGTTGATGGTCGGTCGTTTTCAATCTTCCCGAGTCGAAAAAAGCGGGCGATAAACGCCGTGTTGTGGCAAGGCATCTAATCGCTGAAGTAGGTGAGACGGAACAGATGCAATTGTCCTGACACACATAGCAAGGTGCGATCCTTGCGGTAATTTCGCAGCAGTAAATGATGACCGTTTGGCCCAGTTTGGCGCAAAAAATATAAGATAGATTGCCAGATCGAAGTTACTAGGTACTGTTTGCTTCGGACGGTCCAATTCACAGATATTTGGCCAAATTGGCCAAATCGGTGTGATTAGAGGACGTTAGACTGTCGTGCGGTACGGCGTTAGCAGCACATTGGACAAACCGAGCGTGCGAGCGAGCATATACTCGCGAATCGGTAATTTAAGCATCCAACCACCGTCGATCAAACCTCCGCGAAAATGCTTCATCGCCAAGGGCGGCGTGATTCGCAGCGAAAATATCGGCCAATGTTGCGGTTGAGACGTGCCACGGATTCTTCGGTCTCAGACCTCGCGTCCAGCATCGAATAATACACGGGTTGAGCGTCGTGAATCGAGATACGCAGCGATAGACGCGTCCATTTTGCAACGATTGGTCAGTAGTCGTCGCATTTGCAATCAATTCATCGTTGCACGTGCTCAATGCGCCGAACAAACTCAACGGTGCGCGAGCACTCACCGGCCGAGCAGCATAGCAGTTCTCGTACGACTTCGCGCAGCAACGTCGTGCAACACGGTTCGTTGTATTGGTGATCGCTCGCATTTGACTCGCGGTCCGCAACTGTTGCACATGAATGAGCCAACATGAGCAAATTATCCTGACGAAACGATCGACAAGTATGCGATATCTTCGTTCTATACAATCACCGATAACACGCGCATCGTTTTGCTCGTCGGCGATTCGATATCTACGTCATTATTTTGTTACTAGAATTGTTGTTGTTGTTGTTGCGTTCGGTCCTATTGGTTGTCCGAGCTGATAGACGATGACGTTGCACCGCTGTCGTTTCCTCGTAAACGATCGATACTGCTGCGCAATTGGATCGATGAAAACAATCGGCACGGCTTTCGGTGAGGATCCACGCGGTCGCGAGCTATTGAACTCTGGTGCAGGGTGCATCGCGCATTGCAGCACGTCTATTAGTGTTGACAATTTCGCACATCTCGCTCGGAATACCAAAGTCCGAAGACGACATGCCATGGATGCCGAACCAGACGTTTGCGCAGATTACGTCTCATCGATTAACAGCGGCAGAGTCTCCGATTGCCACATTCGCAACGCGTACGTTGATCCATCGCCCAGAGAGAGCAGCCATTCGTTCGAACCAGACTTGTTCGATATCGCGCAATCAATGGCGAGCACTATGACCGCACTCGAATCTCGAGAGATCGATCGTCGCGGTGGGGTACCAGGTGTCTCCCATTGCGAATTGATTCGTTGTTCGGCTGCCAGAAATCGTCCCGATCTCGGTGCAGGTGCCCGGATCATCGTCGTTGTCGCGCGCGTTGCTCTGATGACGACGTTGATCGCGCCAGCGTCACGTTCGCAATGGTGGCGGAAATTGTGGCGCTTTTTGCCGACCTTCGAACAACGCGAAGAGTAGTTCCGCGATTGGAATTTGTATTTATCGCCACTGGTGGACGGTTCGTTGTTATGTCCATTCCGTCGGATTCGCGACATAACGGCCGTCGTCTAAACCTCACGAATGTGCGACCGAGTATCTAATACACGATTCCAATCATCCAGCGCGCTCTAATATACCCGAGATGTCTAGAAATCTCGGGGGGCCACGATCGTGCTTTTTTCATCCGGTCCAAAACCGAATTGTAATTGTGTGCGCGATGATACAAAACGGCAAAGTGGGGGAAAAAAATATTTGTCTCCGACGACGTACTAACGACCGATTGCGCCATCTCAACCATTGTAACGTTATCGGCGCAAAACCTCGTGCAGATTGCTCCACGTCCACCGCATCGATGTGTTTTCCGCGTTCGTAATTGGCCACGAGTCGATCTCGCAACCGTCGTGAAATCGATCGAAGCGTCCGAGGGATGAGGTTGAGTTGCTGAATCTGGACATTGCTCACGACCTGATGCTCGCCGTGGTGTCTCTGGCGTGATATATTCCGCAGCGGCCGCAACGTCAACGTCCGTCAAGATCATCGCGCGTTTCATCGATCGATGACGCGACGACAAACGACGATGAGGCGGAGAAGGAGGATCTCGCGGTCGCGGAGAAAGAGGCGCAGAGCTCTGCTCGCGCAAGCGATGAGCTATCTGTTTCGGCCAAACTTACGGGCAATCAGGTGCGCGAATTGTTCGCCTACTTGTTTTGAACTGTGCGCATCCAGATCGGCATTGTCACGCTCGAGCGCCTGATCGAAATGCTGTTTACGTTATATCGCATGTTTAACGTGTCTGCGAATCGACCGAACTCTGACGAGACCACCGTCGTCGCGACGACTACTCACGATTCCAACGAGTCGAGTACGAATAATGCGTCGTCGTAGGTCTTCTTTTTTGTCTTCATCCGATTAACGCCAACAACGATATCTCAAATATGGCCAGTCTGTGGCGACACACAGTCTATGCGATGCTCGGTGGCTTCGCAAATCGCGACAACGCACCGTCGGTCGCGACGAGAACCGATCGCTTGCGCGTCGTCGTGTTCGGCACGTCCGACAGCGGCAGGTCGATCGTGGTGCGCGATCTGTTACTGCTGGTCGAATCGAGCGCGGGAACTGCGCGGAGAGCGCCACGACATCATCGTAACGCGCTGTCCGCGCTCGTTTCCGCAACGTCCGTTTCCTCGCTCGATTCGGCCGTCACCATTGAATCGCGCTATTTGTCGTGTCACGAAGTGTGCGTGGTGCGTCAGTCGTCATTGGACGCCGCGGAGACGAACGATATTCGCGGCGACGAATCGTCACTCGCTCGACGACGGCGGCCGATCGATCGATCCACCGTGATCGAGGTATTCGCGTATGTCGACAATATGCTCGGTGCGGGCGAATCGATCTGGCTGATGCAGAACGCACTGGCGAGAGACGCGCGCTTTGAGAACGCGATACGTCGTTGGCGCAGACAACGACAGTTTCGTCTCGACGAGGAGTGTTCCGCGTGCGTGCGCGCCCTCGTGGGCTACGAGCTGTACGGCACCCCGGACGATCTGTGGTCACGCACGAGTCCCGATCGCGATCGACGCGCAAGCGCGCTCGCGGCAGCGTACGCCGTCGAGGCCGATGTGATAATCCTATCGTACGATCCCGCGAGCGAGGAATCGTTGCGTTGCGCGCTACGCACGCTGAATGTCCTGACAAAACTCGGCGACTCGGGTCGTCGCGGAAAACGCGAAAGGTTGAGTCGTATATGATCCGTTGTGCTGATTGAGCACGATCATCGTGAGCCCGCAACGGGACGATGTTATTACGTGCGAGACGCCAGTGACTCGTTGGACGATCGGGCGACCATCACGGCGAATGGTGTAGTATCGCTGTCGAATTCGAGCAGATCGTTGCGCCATTATTACGAGTCGACGATATATCTGACCGACGCTGCGTTCACGCACAATGATTCGCCGGCGCTACGAGACACCGCAGCGGTGTCGTCAACGTCGTGCTTCTTCGTCCGTATCGATCCGAGCGCAAACAATCACGCGTTGCTACAAAGAGTTCTGTTCGTGGCGATGGAGCCGGTGCTTCGATCGCACTTTATCGCGCTTCGATCGTCGAACCGCCGAGACAACATCAGTCGCGATGACACCGCCGAACCCCGCGACATGTACGACGTGTGCGCCGTCGCAGATAACTCGATCAACGATCTGATATCGCTCGAGCGCGAAACGATTGAGTGTCGACAGCGCGAGTGCGACGACGTCGAAATCAATAGACGCGGATTATTGGCTAGAATGTGGCAATATTTGTGAAAGCGTTGACAGCGATCTGTATCTCTCTCTTTCTCTTGAATGTAATACAATTGTGACATTAAGCACTCTGTACTAATTGTGTCTTTGTTTATTTGCTCGCGTATAAGCATTTACATTGTCATGTGGCGAATAATTTGGTTGTTTGTAGCGTCGCTGCTGTTGTGGTGCTTGTTATTTCGCTATCGAGCGTTTCGCAACAATTATCACAGCGATGAAGATGCGTGGGATTCGCAGGGATTGCAATTGATCGCGCGTTTGCGCGAAACAACGCGTCGACACGACACCACTGACGTGACATCGCGCGGCGAGCGATCCAAGCGCGACATTGATCGTCCGATCGACTGCTCGTCGGTGGTGCGGTATTACACGAGCGACACCGATTGCGCGCTGCTCTGTCGTTCGTATCGTGGCGCGATTCTTCGTTGCGATTTGACAAATCACGTGTGCGAATCGGTGGTGGACGATTCGTCGCCACCGAGAAATCGCGACGAAAACGATCGATCCGACCGATGCGATCTCTCGCGCGGCGAATACTCGATGCTGATCGGCCACTCGAGTCTGGGCATCGCGACATGGCGATGCGTAAAATTGTACGCCGGTTTCGAGGACGGTAAATTCTGCGAAAACGGCAAATTTGACATGAACGCGATGCTGCGCGAACCGTCGTATCGCGACTGTTTGTGTCCGCACACTGTTGATTAAGAGCACGGCAGATCCGTATGACGCACGATTACCGCACTGCATAACCGAAGGCGCCGAACACTTTTACACGAACGACATTATAATTGCCACTAACTAATGGTGGCGATACTCTGTGGTGGCGCAACGAATCGTCAGGATCGAGATAACATCACGCCGCCGGCTCCTCAGCTCTTTATAATCGACAGACTCGATTCAGTCGCCACGGTATCCGCTCGACATTGCGCCTCACAGAATGTCGGAACTTGACACCATAGCGACCGATTACACAACAGAGTCGACCGACGACGTGGCGGTGTTTGTCGCCGCGACCGCATGGCTCATCGAAATGGCTGACGTGCTGGACGTGATCAATCAGGGTGAGTGATTGAGCGGGCGAGCTCGATTTACGACAATAAACGCGACAAATGAGAGAGAGAGAGCAAGAACAAACGAAATAACAGATCGGTGGATTGATCCATAGATTTGGAAGCGACGTGTCTGCCGTGCCACGCCGTCACGAACGGCGCAGCATCGTCCTCGCGGCGTCAATGCGATGCCATTAACAACAACGGACGATTTGACCGCCAGCGTACCGTATCGGTCAGATGCTTGAGGCTTAATCGACGACTACAACAACACGGTGATCCTCCGATCGAACAAAACGCAACCGGCAATTTTCCAATCGATCAAAGTGCGACCGGCAACAAGTCGATTGTTGCATCGTCTACGGAGGAAGCGAGCGTTCGCATACGAGCCATAAAAACCGATCTATCGATCGTGACGCACCCATGCGAATGTTGGATCTGTCGCGAACTGTTCTTCACGGCGTCCGAAAGCGCGGCGATCGATAATCTTCGGCTCGAAAGCCCTCCGAGCGTTCGTGGCAACGAGGATGCCACGACGACGTGGAAGGATCACAGCATAATCGCTCACAAACCGTTCGCTCCGAAATCGAGGCAAAATCGCGCGCTTCGGCGCAGCTTCGAGCGACATACGCTGCCGTACCTCTGTGACATCACTGATGATGAGTGTTGACGACGAATCTAATCGCATTATTCTCCCGAAAAACAAAAAGTTGAAATAAATGCAAAAAAAATCAATAAACACATGTACTGTTTTTTTTCTTCTATATTTATCATCCTTTCGCCATATACAATTGGACAAATTATTACGATATAAGTGAGAAATCGCACATCCGTCGACATGATCGTGTCAAACGGCGCTCTCGTGTATCTCTTGGTAGCGATCTCGATCTGGTACCATGTCGCGTGAATCGCACTCTCGCGACTGATCGCGAAGCGAGACTCTACGCGCGGTGTAGTCATGCCGAAAATGCTGGAAACGTACATACATTCGTCGCTATCACCGGACAACAGAGGCAATCGCGAGGACTCGTCGTTGGTGCATCAAGTGTACGATTTTGCGCAATGACAAATCGCGCTGTTGCGCACCGACGGCAGCACGACAACGATCGAGCGACGATTTGCTATACCGGACACAGCGCGTTATCACGTACGATTGCGACGACGAGCGCGATAAACGCCCGATATCGCGAATGGCTTCTTCGATCCTCGGATCGACCGCTCCAATTAACGGACATTGCGCATATCGAGGATCGATCGGATATCACGGCATCGATCGGCGCGTTGAATCGCGACTACAATCGGGTGCTATCTGACATTGTTCGCGCATGGGGAGGCGCTCGTATGTTCGTGTCTGTCGACGAATCGTCCAACGTCGCGACGTTGCGATTCTTCGACACGCCGAACAATGATTACATTCGTTTGCGATTGCCGGACCGATCGCGCTGTCGCATCGAAAGGTCCGATCGCGACGGTTCGGCGCGACTGACATTCGGACGAGTCGACGATGGCGCTTCGGCGTGCTCCGACGCCGCGACTGTACACTATGGCGATTATATTATGCCATGTATGCATTGCATTACGGAACGTAGTGTCATTGAAACAGGAACGGGTTTTTTTTTTAAAGTGTTGCAATAAAAAAAAGAACCACTTACGCACATAATATGGTTTTATTCTATACATCGGCAACAATTGCAACGCGTCAAAATACGTACAGTGTGCTCGACGAATAAATCGGTCAGTATGTCAATGTGAACATTGCGGTCCAGCGTTCGATGTGGAAAAGCCGCTAATCCGTGCACTTGATAACGCAAAAGCTCGTCGTGATACGGGCTATTCGGATACAGCACTAATAAATTGATGAAATTCTGATTCGCCATTGCTCGAATCTCGTCGACGGTGAACATGCAACTTTGCAAAATATTGCTTAATCCGCAAGATACGCGCGCTCGATTGGTACTATCGGCGATATTACCATCCATTGCGTTGTCCGAACTCGCGTTACGAGCCACGGCTTCGGCGTACGACGGTGCTCGTTCATGGTCGTCGTTTTCATCTTCCGAGTCGAAAAAGCGATAACGCCGTGGCAGGCATCATCAATCGCTGAAGTAGTCGAGACGGGTAACAGATGCAATTCTAACACACATAGCAGGTGCGATCTTGCGCGTAATTTCGCAGCAGTAAATGATGATCCGTTGGCCCATTTGGCGCAAAAATATCAAGATAGATTGCCAGATCGAAGTTACTAGGTACTGTTTGCTTCGGAACGGTCAAATTCAGATATTTGGCCAAATTGGCCAAATCGGTGTGATTAGAGGACGTTAGACTGTCGTGCGGTACGGCCGTTAGCAGCACATTGGACAAACGAGCGTGCGAGCGAGCATACTCGCGAGCGGTATTTAGCATCAAACCACCGTCGATCAAACCTCCGCGAAAATGCTTCATCCGGCCGGGCGGGGGGGGGGGGGGGGGGGGGGGGGGGGCGGTGATGTCGCAGGCGGAATATCGGGCCATGTTGCACCCCCGCCCCCCCCCAGCCCGCCGCGGCGTGGATTCGCAAGCGAAATCGCGGCCATGGTGCGGTCCTGAACGGATGTGCTTCCACGCACGAGTTCGTTTCGGTTCTCATGACCTCGCGGTTGTTGACAATTGACAATTTCGCACCATTCGCGGAAAATACCAAAGTCCAGAACGAATGCCATGGAATGCCGAACCAGACGTTGCGCAGATACGTCTCATCGATTAACAGCGGCAGAGTCTCCGATTGAACATTCGCAACGCGAGTCTGATCCATCGCCAGAGAGAGCAGCAATTCGTTCAACTAGATTTCATAATCGCGCAAATGATCGAGCACTAGGCGCAATCGAGTCGATGCGGTGTCGTCGTCGGTGTTGTCTTCTCCTTGCGAATTGATTCGTTGTTCGGTGCCGAGAAATCGTCCGATCTTCGGTGCGGTGCCGCGATCATCGTCGTTGTCGCGCGCGTTGCTCGATGACGACGTTGATGCGCCCGCGTCCACGTTCGCCATGGTGGCGGAAATTGTGCGCTTTTGCGACCTCGAACAACGCGAAGAGTAGTTCGCGATGGAATTGTTATTATCGCCACTGGTGGACGGTTCGTTGTTATTGTCCATTCGTCGGATTCGCGACATAACGCCGTCGTCTAAACCTCACGAATGTGCGACCGAGTATCTAATACACGATTCCAATCATCCAGCGCGCTCTAATATACCCGAGATGTATAGAAATCTCGGGGGGCCACGATCGTGCTTTTTTTCATCCGGTCCAAACCGATTGTATTGTGCGCGATGATACAAACGGCAAAGTGGGGGCGAAAAAAATATTTGTCTCCGACGACGTACTAACGACCGATTGCGCACAATCGCAACCATTGTACGTTATCGCGCAAAACCTCGTGCAAATTGCTCCACGTCACCGCATCGATTGTGTTTCCGCGTTCGTAATTGGCCACGAGTTCAGATACGGTCAGCACCGTCAAATTCATAGCGATCGTCGTTACGTCGCGATCGCGACCACCCTCGTCGCTGTGCGCCGCGGTAATTTCGAGCGTGCTGTACGATGAACCGATCGCCGCAAAGGTGCGATTGAGCGCGACCTCGCACGTACCTATATCGTGCAGATCGATGCCCCGAGGTCTCAACGCGACGTCCCTTTGGCGATTCGACTTTTTCGTCATTCGCGCGATCACCGGGAGCGACTTTTCGCACAATGGCCATACGTACAATTTGTCGCGACCGAGCAGTAGTATCGCCACGCCCGTTTCTACGGGTGACAGCGCGCGCGATCGATCAGCTCGATATCGATTTAATCGCACATTCGCCAAGTAAATGCCGCAACTGTTGACGGTGCGATCTCGCTCGCACCACAAAAGTTCTCGCGCGTGGGCGCGCGTCGCCGCGGTACCGTACAGACCCACGATAGCGTCCAGTGATCACGATGATCGCGAATGTCCAGGCGTGCCACGGGCACTTGGATGCTACGTAGCAACAGTTGTTCATCACGCAGTGCACGATACGCGCTACGAACGCATCTTCCGCGAGACGAGAGTCGAACTACGCGAAACTAGTATGAAATTGCACGAATCTCGGAGCCTCGAACAGTCGCATGCTCGTTTCCGGCGAACTGTGCTGTTCGAACGAATCAAGGGTGCGCTCGACCCACCATGTGTTAATCACTCCGAGCCGTCCGACCTCATAGAGCATCACCGTCGAGTGCCACTCGCAGCAAGAGTACTCGTTCGACGGCGGATCGTCGGTTCGACGGCGGATCGTCGGTTCGACGGCGGATCGTCGACGACTCTTTGTCGTCGGTCCATAGCGCGCCGCGGACCGACGATGCCGTGTCGTTCGCACTTCGATCGCGAATCCAGCGAACGTGTTGCTCGAAGGGACACGGCGGCGATCGGTCGTCTTCGCGACTCTTTTCGTACAAGTAACAAAAATCGTCCACACCGGACGATACGCGACATGCGGTCAATTGTTGACACAACATTGTCGAATCGACGACCAGTCGCAACGACGATACCTCCGCCGTCAAGTGGTGCAGCGTGACATTGGCGCGCATCCGCGCGAATCACCGACACCACGTACGGATCCTCAACGTCGCGAGCTCGCGCCTTTTCGATCCCAACTCGACGAGACGACGACGACGACGACGACGGGCTGTCGATCTCGGTGTCGTCGTCGTCACCGCCGCCGTGACGACGACACCGAGATCGATGCGATTGGCAAGTTCGATGCGCCAGATCGCTCGGCCAAAAACGACAGATCGTCGTGCGTGATGTAAAGTATGGTTCTTCGTTGGCGAAAACGCGACGTCGTAACGACGCTGTCGCTCGACGATAATGTCATCGCGTTTCGACCATAGTCGTCGTGATACAGCGCCATCGAGCGATCGTGCCGTCGCGACAGTAACATCGACAGCGCGTCGATTAGCGATTCGTGATCCTTGCGCGTTACGTCGCATACGTAAAGTAAGATTCGTCGACCTTGCCATCTGGGATCGTTGACGTTCATGTGCGATCGATCGTCCAGGGACGACCGTAAACACGAAATCGAGTCGAATTCGCGACTATTGCCGTTTTTCGTCTTGTCGACATCGCCGTCATCACTGCGACGAAAATTCACCACGGGTGCGATATCGCTGTCGTTCAATACCGCTAGATCGCACGAGAGCGAGCAACCGCAACGATCGCATCGAAGCTCTGGCGACTGCTGCTGCTGCTGCGACATTGCTTCGTTATCGCAAAGAGGGAGCTGACGCACCGGCGGCAATCGGTCGTCGTATAATCGTTTATATTCGCTTGCGTCTTCTTTTACGATAGGGCGGTTTTGCGTGTTTTTTTTTCTGACACCGGTATTTAGATTACAATGACGTCATGACCTAGATGCTCAATTGGTGATAACGGCTATAAAAATGCGATTCGCAGCATGCCACTTGAATCGAGCCGCAAGTTGAATCTCTTTCCTCCTCTGATCTCAGCAATTCGAGTTTTTTTCTCGTGCAATCGACGTCTCGATCGATAATACGTGCGTGTGTGTGCGTAAAAAAGAGAGAGAAACAATCGTCAAAGTGCACCATCAGCAACAATGCGACAATAATCTACGTCAGATCGCGACCGGTGGCTCAAGGAGCAACAACAATGGACATGGCGATGCGCCGTTTCCGAATCTCGTGATGATCGAGCACGAACGTCTTTGTACTTTGGCCCAAGTGAACGATTCGTGCGCAATTACGACAGACAGGCTCGCTCGTTGAGCAGTATGCCGTTGCCCGACAAATGCTTGCTTCGCGTGCAGGGTGATCGTCCGTTCAAGGCTGGATTCTACGACGTGCGCGGACGATTGGTGCAGAGTCAAGACGTCACGTCGACACAGTGTACGTAGAGTCTCGCATAGTGGAGGGTGGGGTGATATTGTCACTATGGATCGTTCTTCCTCTCTAACAACGACGATTTGCCTTTCCGGCTGCCACGTCACAACACATAGAAGTAAAATTGTGACAATGTCACCGAGGGTGTAGCGTTGATCAGATGCAACAACACGAGAGACATGCGCGACACGTGTCTGTGTTGATTCGGTATCCCGCTCATAACGTTAGCGTCCAATAGAAAATCCAAAAATTCCGGACATATTCGTCGGTACAGGTTCACGTGATCAACGTAAACGATCAACATGCGATGATGACGATCGCTCAACGGTATGTTGCATCGATTCACCATGCTAATTAATCGATCGATGACGCGTCGACACTCCGGCACGGTCGAGCGCGTGAGCATCAGTCCGGCGAACATGCAAGACAGCCGGATCGCCTTCTCGTACTCGCCGATCTGTCGATCCATCGCGTCTACGTTGAGTCGCGTGATTCGTCATCTCGCTCGCAATTCGCGCACTAGTTCCAAGTCTGGCGGTGTGAACACGTAATTGTCGGCGACAATGTTCTCTTCTGATGTCGGCGAATTCATGCGTCGTCCGTGCTCTCCGACGAACGATGACGAGTGCTGTCGTAGCGTTGATAACAACGATTTCGCTTCATTGTCGCAATTGGCACCAAGGGACGAACAAGACGACGAATCGTTCGAGGATCTCGACGAGGCGATCGAGTCGCGATGACGTCGTCGTCTACGGCGAGACGGCGAGACGCTCGTTTCTCGCGATTCACTTCGGCGATTGTCCAGTCCGCGATGTCGCAGTACATGGCTCGTCTGTTCGTGCAACGACGAGATTTGATCATCTCGGTCGTCGCCGCGGACACGCTTCGGCGCGCTGGGTCCTGGAACAACGGTGGCGTGGTCCGAACGGGAAATCGTCGTTGTTGATCGGCCATCGATGACGCGGTCGTCGCATCGTTCGTTGTAACGGACATGTCTGTGATCGCGATTCAGCGACAGGTCGCTCTTCTCTCGTAGATCGAACGCGCGAACGATCGCGATCGATTCACCGTTGTCGCACGGATTTTCAGCGCGTACGGTGTTCGTCGTCGCGAACGAGACCGTCGGTCCGAGATCGAACGATGTTTGATCGCGATAACGATTCGTCGTTGACGTCGAGAGGTTCGCGAGGACGCAACAGCCAATATTCGCGTCTTCTTCGTTGAGGAATGGCCGACCGTCGATGGTCCGAGGTAGCGATGATGGGACGACCCGAAAATTCGGAGATGTCGATCACTGTGACGCAGTGACTTGTCGCGATCACAGCGTCTTATTCGCGCACCGTTCGTATGGCAGCGGCGAGACCTCCCACGATGTGAGTATCGCCATAATACAGAGGAGCGGTCAGAACGTCGTCAACGATGACCGCGGAGATCCACGAGCGCATACGAGGACACAGCGATTCGTTGCATTCGGTCGCTCGTCTCGCGATCGCGAAAACTAATACTAATGGCAATTTCAATCGAACGTCGCGCAGTAACGAGTTCGCCGATGGTCGATGACGATCGTCAGAAACGAGAAACTCACCGAATCAACTAGCCACGAAGACATCGCTCGTGTTGATCAAAAACATGTCGATCGTCAACGCGATATGGTCCTTTTTATCCGTTCTTTATTCGTGTCACACTCCCACTCATCGTTCCGCGTTCGATCGTCGCGACGCGTCGACTCGACATGATCGATGATATCACGCGCGTGTTGACCAGCGTACGAGCGGATCGATCGATATCGGTGTTCTCAACGAATCGTACCGATGATCGCGACTCGTTAGAAGCGATCGCGATTCTCGCGTCGTTAACGAAGAATCTGTCTCGACGCGCCCGTCGACGCGTCGAGTCGCTGCGCGACGAATTGGACATTATCCTCGGAGAGAGATATTCGACTCTGGTGCCGGACGCAGCGGCTGTCGAGTCGTTCGTTCACCGATTGATTCACATTGGGAACGGATTCGCGCGTTTGGAAACCGTAGCTGACGTATCGAATCGGTCTTGCGTGAAATTGGCCGAAATGGACGCGCTCGTACCGATCGTGCCTCGCGACGCGGAAGTAAAATTTGTGGATCTGTGCTGCGCACCCGGAGGCTTTCTGGACTACGTTTTTCTGCGAAAACGTTGGTCGACCAATGGTGTCGGCGTGAGTCTGTCCAAGAGACAAGGAGGCGTCGATATGTCGCGACGTCGATTGCGATTATCCGCCAAGGATACGCTCGTGTTTCACTGCGACGTTGAACGAGTAGCGACGCGATTGCAGCGCGAGCTGTCGCGTTCCAGCGCCGGGAAGCGCGTATTCATCGACGACGGTTCCGACGACGACCGGTGACGATGTTGCTGTTTCGAACGCCGTGAAACACTTGCGTCAATTGCGTCGCAGGGTCAATTTAGTCATGGGCGACGGAGCGAAGGATTCCTCCTCGAACCTGACGATCGCTCAATGGATCGTGGCTCGTTCGGTATTGCGCGCAGGCGGCTCGTTCTTGTTGAAAACGTTCGCGTGGTATGACAACGCACGCGACGAGCCCCTGAGCAACGCGACCGCTCACACGATACGGTCCATAATTCCATATTTTCGAGACTTCTCGGTGCTGAAACCGTGGCATTCAGCGATCACGAACGACGAGCGATACTTGCTGTTTCGTTCTTTCTCCGCGACACCTAGACTCGTCGTCCACCCGACGGAGGAGTTCACGCTTTTGCGCGCCGAAGCGATCATCTCGATGCAGCAAATGGACGCTTACGAGCGAATCGTTCCGTTGTTGATCTCGATTCGGACGATGAGCGTGTCATCGAGCGATTTTTCGAACGATGGACGTCGCTTCGCACCGGCCAAGATACGAAAACTCGCGACCGCCGTATCTCGATGCGACGCGGAATCGATCGAGCGGGAATTGCGGTCGTACGGTGCCAATGTTCTCAATTTGCCGATAAAGCACGATCGAACGGCCGGACCATACGAGGTCGTTTCTCATAAGATAAAACGTGCGCAACGATGATATTGCTCGTGTTGACGATATGTCTGATCGGTTGCGCGTACGCGCTATATTTGGCGACCGTTCAGGCGCCGTTGACACCGCGCGCGAAGACCCCGTTGACACCGACACCGGGTGTTCCATCGGCGCTGTCGTGGGATCGGTCGCCGAACGAGTCACCTGGGACGAAAAACTCGCCCGAAGTTTCGCCGAAGACTCCGTCCGCGATACGGGCAACGATCACCGTGAGAAACAACGTCGTGTTCGCGAACACGGCTTCGCTGGCCCATCGCGTAAGATTTGCGCGATTTGATCCACGCACGGACTACGGTCTAATCGACGGAGACCGATCCGTTTTGACTGTGAACGCGAACGAGATAGGTCCCACGTTGGTCGCGATATGGCAGGAACTTCGAGACATAGTGCCCGGTTCTCGACGTCGCGAGCGATCTACGGAGACGGAAAACGCGGTCGTGGACGACAAGGTGTCGATGTCCGAAGAATTCAACGCTTCGGTTCTGATCAACGGTTCGAACAACGATCGCTACGGAACAACAGCCGGAGGTTACGGATCGATCGAGATGCTATTGACCAACGACGATCAACACGGCAATCGCGCATTTTCGAATTCGTCTCTTGCTGTGCGACCGGCGTGTCGTCGAGATCGAGAAGTCGCCGTATTGTCGCGTATGTGGCGATTATACAAAGAATTCGAAACGGAGAGCAACCAGTCGCATCGATACAAAACTCTGGAAAAACCCGTCGATCGTATACGCTTGTCGTGCGATCTGGCAATGTGCGCTACCGCGTTCATCGACGCCACGGATGAGGAAGGTCTGGCTTATTTGGCCGGTATTATTCTGCTGTACGTTCGAGTCATGGACTATCGAGCGCGAAGCGATTCGCGTTACAGAGAATTGCGCGCGGTGTGATCCGCTTTCGACCCGGCGTTGATCGCTCACAAATGGCGACACATAGAGCATCTGTGCGCGACGGTGCAACGGAGAGCGAGCATTGCCGTCGAGAACGCGGCGTCTCGATACTTGAGCGAATACACTCGAGCGCGAATGGCCGAACGACGAGCATTTTGCAAAATGCCGCCCGAGTGTCTGTTTCATTCGTTCGAGACGTATCCTCGAGTCATCGAACGGTTCACGAGGAACAAAAGTTTCGCGCACGGCGAATCTGCCGGATCGCTGACGACGATCGAGCGTTTCGGCCGATATGTTCTACGATTCACCGGTGATACCGACGAATCGTGGAATCCATCAGCTACGCCGCCGTGGTTCATGAGATATCCCACTAAACATCACACTCGAGCCATATCAGCAAATAGCATCGCGTACAATTTGATGTCTCGGTTGAACGATCATTCAGAACGAGGGATGGTATGTTATGTACCAGCGAAATCGCGACATCGAAACCACGATTTCGACGCCGTTGTCGAACTCGAAACCGTTTCCTCGGTGGCCGGGGTCGAGAGAACAGACGCTGAGTTTTACGTGGATCACTTTTGGTACGAAGCCAAAGTCACATCCGTGATGCTTTTAGACGGGAATCGATACGTGTGGGTCGACAACACGCGCGGCGAATCGAGAACGGTGTCGCTGTATCGTGCACCGGTGAATGAATCGAGCGACGGTGGCGTCGCGACCGTTCAAGGAGGATTTCGCGTATTGAACAAATTTCGCGGCGTCCGAAACGGCCAATCGATGGACAATTTCACGGCCAGATACTGTAACGTCCTGCGACGTTCTCTCCACCATATCATTTTTTCGCCTCTACATTAAAAGGCCAGCGAGACATATAGGTAGATTCAACCATAGAGGGTAATTGTTACTATTAAAATTTATCGATAAAAGTTCATATCTTTTAAAATAATAATAATTTTAGAAAATCGCGCGGTGCGATTTAAGGCTCCTTCAAAATATTACAAATTATGTCCTAATAAAATTTCTGTAAAATCGATAGTTTAGAAGTTATGGCTATTTGAATGTCTCGACCAATCAGGAAAAGGCATGTTTTTCTCAGTAACTATAAGGCCTAGAAGAAAAATCTTAATTGCTAACAATAGCATTAAAAGACCTCTATTTAACGACCATATTAACATTTTGAAAAACATTAACAATTAATAAGAAACCAACAATGTTACTTACCAGTAGACTTCAGAAAATTCTAAAATTCATACGCAGGGACTATTGGGACGCCAGTAATGCGTACCTTCCGTGAAAATTAAGAAAAGTCAATTTAAAATATTTTTAACACCTACGTACATAGAGAACATTTTAGTGAAACATAAGCAAATGTCAAAACCTCAGAATATTAATTACAAAAGGAAATAATGCCAAACGAAAACAATTAATTCTTGCCCACAAACAGAGAATCCTTCTGACAGTACATTCTCAAAATTTGGTAATTCTTACTTAATATTTAATAAACCTCATTTATTTAAGTTCAGGGGTCGTTTAAATACCCTATTTAGCTTGGAAATCCACCATTTTTGCCTTGGTCACGTTTAAATACTTTATTTAATTTAATTTAAGCCTTCTGTCCACGTTCAAGCTCCTCTTAAATATTGCACTCTTTTAAATTCGTTCGTACAGTACAACGGCTTGAACTCATCACTAATAATAAAAATTAATTGTTCATCGAATCTTCTATTACCATAAGCTTCTATAAGGTCTAAAAGTCGGTAATTTATACATAAGAACCGTTTATAACAATTGTTAATTAATTACCGACGCCAATAATAACGAAACCTACCCAAGGGATCTATCTTACCGACATACGTAAGTAGAGAGCCCTATGGTAGAACTCAGCCTTGCCGAGAAACATTACTTTAACAACAGTAATAATAAGGATTCCTGTAATAAGAAATCCTAATTTTCCAGTTAACAATATTATAAATCTCTACACTCTAAAACCCACTGTTAACAATATGCATTTCTTATAATAATTCTTAATAACCACATTTAAACATTAATAACAAATATCTCTTTTATTATAACACATGCATATTGTCTTTATAAAAATCATAACTAATCAACATTATAACTTTCTATTACACTATTCATATAATACTAAATTAGGCGTATATTATAACCTTAAGAACCACACATATATAATATTAACCATTTCTTTTTATTAAATTATAATATTATAAGGCATAAATAATTACGCGCACATATAAATTAATAAGTCAGACTGGCGACAGGAAGTCTCAAAGATAAGGCACGCACGCAGCCGGGCCACCGAAGGTGCTCTGGAATCCCCGAGTAACCCGAGCCCATATCAGGTAACATAGGGCATCCTGTTGACCACGCTCCTTATCACATCCGGCGGCGCGCCGAGATGTCTCGATGCCCCGTCAGCATCACGCCACTCAGTCCCACTCTGAAAAACCTTGAACGTTCCTACTCTGGATCCCTCTCGTATAATCCCATTACTCCTACCATATAGCCTACCCCACTCTTGAGTTCCATTGTCCGGACCGAACGAGGCCCCGGGAGCAGCTCCCACCGCAGAGTCGACATCGGAAGTTCATACAGTACAGACGTGCCTCTTAGGAGAGCCTCCAAGACATCTTTGTTAATTTGACGCAAAGAGGAAAAGTGTCTCTGAGCGACCGTGCCACCACGGACAACGGTCGTCTCGCATAAGAGCCTCTTCCTACGCTCCTTCAGAGCCTTTGCCTTGTGCTATTCAAAATCTGGAAGATTTCTTAGGAAACTTGCCAGAACATCCACGGTGTTTTATAATACTCCAAGTGTGCGGATAAGTCGACTCCCCGCTCGAGTTGTGCCGTGGCTAGAGTGGTCCCAACAGTATTGAGAGTATTCTGGAATAAAAAAGCCTGTTCTTTGAGATTTCTCTGCAAAAGTCTGAGCTACTGAAATAAATAGTAAGTATATAATATTTTAATGCACAACACTCACATACACCGCGTTTCGCGCAAGTGAAATACAATCGCGATCTAAGCCTTAGGAACATTGTTACGCGAGTGAACCAGTGACGTTTCACCATACGCCAAGTCGAATTATTTAACAGATACCATAGCGTCACGCTGAAATTTTCGTTCATGTCGGTTCGTAACTGCCTTACATAAGGACCATTCATTATAATCCGAATAGTGTATTATCTACGTTTAGTTTGTCAAATCGCTCTTAGAATTTCGTTCCGATTTCCTTAGGATACGCTATACAAGCTAGTATATATATAAAGAGAGAGAGAGAGACAATCTTCAGATTCTTCTTTTTCTAAATCATGATTACGAAACCCCAGTGTCTGTCAACGCAGTGAACTACGCTCACACACTTATTATTCCCTTTCCATTCCTCCTTGCGGGCGCATGACATCGGTGCTAAGCACAGGGTTACGCGCGCACGGCGTCGGTGCCAAGCACAGAGCCGTATTGGTACAGTCAGAATCCTTATCAACAGTGGCATCCCACCACTCTGACATCGTCTCCAGGCGAATTCCTTACGCCGGAGACTCTGCTTTGAAAATCTGCTTACTCCAACCTCCTAGGCCTTCACCTCGTTAATAGACATTGAATAAAATAAAAATTACAATTATCTCGTAACAAGGACTCACAGAGACGTTCCTTCATGTTAGCCTTCTATCTATCTCTCTCATTAGCTATTTTAGTTATAAGACATTTATATGCCTTTATAATTTCATGTATAATTATGTACTTGATATAATATTCCCACTGTTTCCACTGTAACCTGCACTTGCACATATAAAATATACTGCGTTCTGCTATTATCTATGCTGCTACCATTACCCGTAAAGACTATTCTATATTAAACAATCAAGTTACTAAGGTTTCAGATTAATAATTTTTTACAATCTCATTGTTTATTTAGACGAAAGTATATTCTTAATAACGACAAGATCTTGACATTATCCATTATAAAAGCTGGAATAATATAAATCATTTCATGAAGTGCATCCTTCCCCACCCACATATATATATGTATATGCATTTATTGTATTGTAACTGATTTTATTGTGTATGTGTAGACGTGTGCCATTGCATCGGCATACGCCTTAATTACCTCACTGTATTACTTGCTATTGTATAATTCCATTAAAATCACCGATTCTCTTGTACAACGAACATATGCCATTGCATCGGCATACAATCCTTCAATATTTTTACTAAGCATTTTAATTTATGCAGCATCCTTGTTTTATCGGCAGCCTTTTTCCTCTTATTCGAGCATTTTCTTGAAAGGAAGATATTAAGCATTCATAAATCTTTGTCCTTTTTATTCAGTTACTTAAATCAATTGGTGCCGTAACATCTCTTGCCAGAGGAATTTATAGTTCATTAACCATTAAATTTCATGAATCTTACGTTATTAAGCATAGATCTTGCTCACCTTTAGGGAAGCGCCTTACTGGAGCTACCCGCCTCTATCCTTGTCCAGACTGAGGAGCGCCTTACGGGTGCCTCTCGGCTCAAGCATCCTATCCATCCCGTCCAACTCATAAGACCACCCCTTTTCCATCAAGATCAGGAAATTTAACTTGTGAATTAATAACCTGTACAGTGCTTAGCATCCTTCAATCTCAGGGGCGCAGCTGACAGCCGCCACCCGCCTCAATTATCCTTCTCCTACAATCCGCATAACCTAACCCTGCCAAAGCATGGTAGTAAGCATTAATTATTAGTACTTTTACAGTACTCTGGCAACGGATAACTAAAGTCACAAGAGTCCTTTTCACTCAATAATTAATTTTATCAATTGCTATTTTAACTTGTCCGACCAAAAATGTTATTCTTAAACTCAATCCGTTAGATGCCAAATAAACATCGCGGGGGCGTTAAACAGAAGGCAAGGCAGCTACGTAAGGAAGCTTGCCGACGAGCGGCCCTGTTGTCTCAACACATGGACCCCACCAAACCCCGTATAATACAAGATATCACGGGGCACGATCTAGTTCCTCCATCGTACATCAAGTTTTATTACAAAACAGACTCATAAGCACATTTAAATACGCTCCACGTCCATTACATTCCACACAAAGACACTTCATTCCGGATTCGCATTCTTTACCAAGCTCTTACAGGGCTCACACGCGCAACCCTCGGCTGGTTAAACAGCGTTCGACGACAGAAACTCTAGACATAGAATTGATAGATTTAACACAGGACGACACTTTCAACAACAAGACAGCCACCTACATTTACCAACTGGAGTCCTATTCTCTCACTGGAACTCCTCGCAAATTACCGTACCACCTTCATTACTTCCACCGGGCAGGATAACTGTACATTCTCTCAACACTTCATTGTAACTCATTACCAGCAGCTATATAATGTAAACCACATTTGTATTCATTAATTATATAACTATAAGTATTATCACTCATTTATATTACACTTTTAACTATCATATTGTCTCATTGTTAAATAAACAATTGTTTAGTCTCTATTCCTATCAATAGCCATAATCTTTATATCACCTACAATCACCATATTTCCCCCTTTCACCATCTGTCCGGAAAAGCTCTCGGCATCCCAGGCAGTGCCGGTGTAAGCAGGTAGGCCTAAATAAATAGAGAGCAGGCGGATCACGATCCCTAGGGAGACGCGAGACGTTACACAAGAGCGAATTCGTGTCCGAGATGCTGAGGCCGATATTCTCCAGTGTGCTCAGTGGCACTCTGAGTAAAGCTACGCTGCGCCAGGGGATAAAGGACGAGGTGAATACCGATCTGATGAGCATGATGCGGTCGCACGTTTGTCAAGCCGACGAGCCCGAACGAATGAACGCGGAACTGTTCAAGAACCTAATATCCACAACCATGATGAAGAGCTGCTACTTTCATCAGCAGCAGACGCAGTATCTGCGCAATCTAGCCAAAATTGTTCTGACCGTGAACGACGCGATATCGCTGCGCAGCGACGCCGGTGTGATCACTCGACTGAAATTCTGTCTGCGAATGGTTCATCGTTTCAAAGCTCTGCACAGTCGTCAACACGACACCGCGGTGGATTTCGTCAAAACGAACGCTACACCGAGCGTGTCGTATCAGTTCGCCACTCGCTGTTTCGCCAAAGGAGTCAATTCCCGGAATTTCGCACCGGACTGTTCCTCGCTATGGAGCACTACGGTATCGATACGTGCACGCACAACAATGCCACATACGCGCTATACGACGCTATAGGCGCGCGCCAGGCCGAAGTGAGATGTCACGGCGAACGAACCGGATTGAACGATGAATCCAGGGTGCGTCTCGAATCAATGATGAACGGTTTGCCCTGTTTCGTCGCATGCTGCGTTTCATCTGAGCGACCGTATCGGTGTAATGTAGGCCAAAGCGAACAAACGTCGAACGACCAATGCTCGCTATCGCGACGACACGAGCGAATCATCAGCGCCGTCTTCGACATCATCTGAGGAAGAATTTGCGTCGGACGAGGACGGATTCGACAGTGCGAACGCATCGAACGCACCGAAAACGCAATCGACAGTGTTCTGCCTTTGAATGCTAAATACCGCTCGCGAGTATGCTCGCTCGCACGCTCGTTTGTCCAATGTGCTGCTAACGGCCGTACCGCACGACAGTCTAACGTCCTCTAATCACACCGATTTGGCCAATTTGGCCAAATATCTGAATTTGACCGTTCCGAAGCAAACAGTACTAGTACTTCGATCTGGCAATCTATCTTGATATTTTTGCGCCAAATGGGCCACGGATCATCATTTACTGCTGCGAAATTACGCGCAAGATCGCACCTGCTATGTGTGTCAGGACAATTGCATCTGTTACCCGTCTCGACTACTTCAGCGATTGATGATGCCTGCCAACACGGCGTTATCGCTTTTTCGACTCGGAAGATGAAAACGACGACCATCAACGAGCACCGTCGTACGCCGAAGCCGTGGCTCGTAACGCGAGTTCGGACAACGCAATGGATGGTAATATCGCCGATAGTACCAATCGAGCGCGCGTATCTTGCGGATTAAGCAATATTTTGCAAAGTTGCATGTTCACCGTCGACGAGATTCGGCTATGGCGAATCAGAATTTCATCAATTTATTAGTGCTGTATCCGAATAGCCCGTATCACGACGAGCTTTTGCGTTATCAAGTGCACGGATTAGCGGCTTTTCCACATCGAACGCTGGACCGCAATGTTCACATTGACATACTGACCGATTTATTCGTCGAGCACACTGTACGTATTTTGACGCGTTGCAATTGTGCCGATGTATAGAATAAAACCATATTATGTGCGTAAGTGGTTCTTTTTTTTATTGCAACACTTTCAAAAAAAAACCCATTCCTGTTTCAATGACACTACGTTCCGTAATGCAATGCATACATGGCATAATATAATCGCCATAGTGTACAGTCGCGGCGTCGGAGCACGGCGAAGCGCCATCGTTTGTGAGCGATTATGCTGTGATCCTTCCACGTCGTCGTGGCATCCTCGTTGCCACGAACGCTCGGAGGGCTTTCGAGCCGAAGATTATCGATCGCCGCGCTTTCGGACGCCGTGAAGAACAGTTCGCGACAGATCCAACATTCGCATGGGTGCGTCACGATCGATAGATCGGTTTTTATGGCTCGTATGCGAACGCTCGCTTCCTCCGTAGACGATGCAACAATCGACTTGTTGCCGGTCGCACTTTGATCGATTGGAAAATTGCCGGTTGCGTTTTGTTCGATCGGAGGATCACCGTGTTGTTGTAGTCGTCGATTAAGCCTCAAGCATCTGACCGATACGGTACGCTGGCGGTCAAATCGTCCGTTGTTGTTGTTAATGGCATCGCATTGACGCCGCGAGGAGATGCTGCGCCGTTCGTGACGGCGTGGCACGGCAGACACGTCGCTTCCAAATCTATGGATCAATGCACCGATCTTGTTATTTCGTTTGTTCTTGCTCCTCTCTCTCTCATTTGTCGCGTTTATTGTCGTAAATCGAGCTCGCCGCTCAATCACTCACCCTGATTGTCACGTCCAGCACGTCAGCCATTTCGATGAGCCATGCAGGTCGACGGCGACAAACACCGCCAGTCGTCGGTCGACTCTGTTGTGTAATCGGTCCGCTATGGTGTCAAGTTCCGACATTCTGTGAGGCGCAATGTCGAGCGGATACCGTGGCGACTGAATCGAGTCTGTCGATTATAAAGAGCTGAGGGACCGGCGGCGTGATGTTATCTCGATCCTGACGATTCGTTGCGCCACCACAACGAGTATCGCCACCATTAGTTAGTGGCAATTATAATGTCGTTCGTGTAAAAGTGTTCGGCGCCTTCGGTTATGCAGTGCCGGTAATCGTGCGTCATACGGATCTTGCCGTGCTCTTAATCATCAGGTGTGCGGACACAAACAGTCGCGATACGACGGTTCGCGCAGCATCGCGTTCATGTCAAATTTGCCGTTTTCGCAGAATTTACCGTCCTCGAACACCGGCGTACAATTTTACGCATCGCCATGTCGCGATGCCCAGAACTCGAGTGGCCGATCAGCATCGAGTATTCGCCCGCGCGAGGATCGCATCGGTCGGATCGATCGTTTTCGTCGCGATTTCTCGGTGGCGACGAATCGTCCACCACCGATTCGCACACGTGATTTGTCAAATCGCAACGAAGAATCGCGCACGATACGAACGACAGAGCAGCGCGCAATCGGTGTCGCTCGTGCAATACCGCACCACCGACGAGCAGTCGATCGGACGATCAATGTCGCGCTTGGATCGCTCGTCGCGCGATGTCACGTCAGTGGTTGTCGTGTCGACGCGTTGTTTCGCGCCAAACGCGCGATCAATTGCAATCCCTGCGAATCCCACGCGTCTTCATCGCTGTGATAATTGTTGCGAAACGCTCGATAGCGAAATAACAAGCACCACAACAGCAGCGACGCTACAAACAACCAATTATTCCGCCACATGACAAATGTAAATGCTTATACGCGAGCAAATAAACAAAGACACAATTAGTACAGAGTGCTTAATGTCACAATTGTATTAACATCAAGAGAAAGAGAGAGATACAGATCGCTG
>NW_020230316.1:0-47155 GCF_003227715.2 Harpegnathos saltator | reverse complement strand
CGCCTATGGAAAGGTTTCATCACATTCGGTCAGCGAGCGCAGGCATCTTGAGCATCATACTCCTGATCCGACTAGCCAATTGGTAGTCGATCCATTATAAGAAGGGCTACGCACTCATCATATACGGATGGAGCCTCACCTTATTAGGCGCAATCTGGAGCTCACTCACCCACCTGCTGATCCACCTTGGAGGACGCGGGAAGACCAACAGAACGAACAGCCAGAGAGAGAAGCAGCTTGGAAGTATTAGTAATCCAAAACGAGCAGCGACAACGCACAACACAAACAGTGAAAGTGAAGCGCGAATTGCAAGTGCCCAAACAAAAAGTTACAGCGAATTAAATAATTATCTGAGTTGAAATAGCAAACAGACATTAAAGGCGACATTTAGAATTGAAGTAACTATTATAACATCTCCAGAAAACGTCGGTTCAATGACGACCGACTTTTCTAATACAGGGGGAGGTGTCACATCCGCACTACAATTGTAGAGAGGCACAGCACCACACAAATATTTTTTTTCTCTCTCTCTCTTTCCCTGGAATCAACCATCAAAAACTTTTCTAAGGTCCTCGAAGATCAAATTTTTTCTAAGTTACCATACAAACTTTTTCAATCCCTACCTAATTGTTTCTACATACACACAAATTTTTCTCAGTAACTCTCCGCGCCGAAATTTCTTTTAAGTTCTAATTTCCAACCCCACTACTTCCCACTCCAGAGGAAAATCGGCGGCTCGGGAAAGCGCAGCTTCAAGGGACCGCGGAGCGCCCGAGAGTGTCTCAGTCGTGCAGTGATCTGGTGCAGTGCTTCTCATCCCTCCTAGGGTCTGTATAAGTGCTAAATCTAACTTAGAATATTTTCGCTAAATTAACTTAGAATATTTTCGTGAGTTTAACTTAGAATATTTTGTGAGTTTTAACTTAGAATATTTTCGTGAATACGAACTTAGAATATTTTCACTAAATCTAACTTAGAATATTTTGTGAGTTTTAACTTAGAATATTTTCGTGAATTTTAACTTAGAATATTTTCGTGAATACGAATTAGAATATTTTACTTAAACTAACTTAGAATATTTTCGTGAGTTTTTAACTTAGAATATTTTCGTGAGTATTTAACTTAGAATATTTTCGTGATACGAACATTAGAATATTTTCACTAAATTAACTTAGAATTTTTCGGAGTTTTAACTTAGATATTTTCGTGAATACGAACTAGAATATTCTCACTAAATCTAACTTAGAATATTTTCGTGTATCATTTAGTTCAAAATTATACTCTTGTTAGCCGATTAAAGGGTAGATTCACTCTCCATCTCCTCCCACTCCCCCGACCGCTAACGCATTGTGGAATCGCCTAGCTGATAATGGCGCGATTCTTCAAGGTATTCGCATCTAGAATAGGGGCGTATAGGCTGCGGCTCGATCGCAGCCCCATTGTAGACGCACAGGTTGCGGCTCGATCGCAGTCTACTAGTTACTCGAAGGCGCATAGGCTGCGACCCGATCGCACCGCCTGACAGAATAGGGAACTCGAATTAAACCACACGAAACAGCTGGCGGAGTCACTGGGATGATTCCAATTGCGCCCTGTTACGCAGGGGTGTCGTAAGAAATTCATCAAAAAATTAGAATACCAACTAAAGCACGGACAAGCGTACCACCTTACCTAGGTGTCGAACCACCAACTCCGCGTCCCGCAAGGGGCATCCTCGTTCCACTGAACCCCTCGCTCTCCAGAATCTCCTCAGTCGCCGTGCCAGAGCGCCGAAAGCTACCGCCGCCAATCATACAGTGTTAGCAAGATCGATTGTGACACCCATCCGCGACTACCGATCATTCGACGCGGATTCTCGCCACGAGATCCGAGGCCTGCTTTCTACCGTCAACTGCGTGCAGAGATCCTGCACTACTACTACGGAGCATCTACCCCGCCTCACACCCTCCGCACCTGTAACGAGAAAACTCCGACCCTCGAACAGCTTCGTCGGCACGTGCGCAACTCCATGACACAGGTGTGCCAGATTATTACATTGGATTAAAGGGACTGGTGAGTGCCATTTGCTCTATACTCCGCGGAACATCGTGTCGAGCCCGACAGATCGCGCGTATCCCTGGGGAGAATCACGCGATTCGTTTGACCCAAAAAATTGCGATCTAGCCCCGCGTCCAGGCCCGAGCACCTGCAGCCTAGCATCGCAGCCGCGGCCGACCGGGACGTAACATTGTATGCCGATGCAATGGCATATGTTCGTTGTACAAGAGAATCGGTGATTTTAATGGAATTGTACAATAGCAAGTAACACAGTGAGGTAGTTAAGGCGTATGCCGATGCAATGGCACACGTCTACACATACACAATAAAATCAGTTACAATTCAATAAATGCATATACATATATATATGTGGGTAGGGAAGGATGCACTTCATGAAATGATTTATATTATTCCAGCTTTTATAATGGATAATGTCAAGATCTTGTCGTTATTAAGAATATACTTTCGTCTAAATAAACAATGAGATTGTAAAAATATTATTAATCTGAAACCTTAGTAATTTGATTGTTTAATATAGAATAGTCTTTACGGATAATGTTAATAGCAGAACGCAGTATATTTTATATGTGCAAGTGCAGGTTACAGTAGAAACAGTGGGAATATTATATCAAGTACATAATTATACATGAAATTATAAAGGCATATAAATGTCTTATAACTAAAATAGCTAATAAGAGAGAGATAAGAAGGCTAACATGAAGGAACGTCTCTGTGAGTCCTTGTTACGAGATAATTGTAATTTTTATTTTTATTCAATGTCTATTAACGAGGTGAAGGCTAGGAGGTTGGAGTAAGCAGATTTTCAAAGCAGAGTCTCCGGCGTAAGGAATCCGCCTGTGAGACGATGTCAGAGTGGTGGGATGCCACTGCTGATAAGGATTCTGACTATACCAATACGGCTCTGTGCTTGGCACCGATGCCGTGCGCGCCGTAACCCTGTGCTTAGCACCGATGTCATGCGCCCGCAAGGAGGAATGGAAAGGGAATAATAAGTTGTGAGGTAGTTCACTGCGGTGACAGACACTGGGGTTTCGTAATCACGATTTAGAAAAAGAAGAATCTGAAGATTGTCTCTCTCTCTCTTTATATATATACTACTTGTATAGCGTATCCTAAGGAAATCGGAACGAAATTCTAAAAAGCGGTTTGACAAACTAAACGTAGATAATACACTATTCGGATTATAATGAATGGTCCTTATGTAAGGCAGTTACGAACCGACATGAACGAAAATTTCAGCGTGACGTATGGTATCTGTTAAATAATTCGACTTGGCGTATGGTGAAACGTCACTGGTTCACTCGCGTAACAATGTTCCTAAGGCTTAGATCGCGATTGTATTTCACTTGCGCGAAACGCGGTGTATGTGAGTGTTGTGCATTAAAATATTATATACTTACTATTTATTCAGTAGCTCAGACTTTTGCAGAGAAATCTCAAAGAACAGGCTTTTTTATTCCAGAATACTCTCAGTACTGTTAGGACCACTCTAGCCACGGCACAACTCGAGCGGGGAGTCGACTTATCCGCACACTTTGAGTATTATAAAACACGTGGATGTTCTGGCAAGTTTCCTAAGAAATCTTCCAGATTTTGAATAGCACAAGGCAAAGGCTCTGAAGGAGCGTGAGAAGAGGCTCTTATGCGAGACGACCGTTGTCCGTGGTGGCACGGTCGCTCAGAGACACTTTTCCTCTTTGCGTCAAAGATGTCTTGGAGGCTCTCCTAAGAGGCACGTCTGTACTGTATGAACTCCGATGTCGACTCTGCGGTGGGAGCTGCTCCCGGGGCCTCGTTCGGTCCGGACAATGGAACTCAAGAGTGGGGTAGGCTATATGGTAGGAGTAATGGGATTATACGAGAGGGATCCAGAGTAGGAGCGTTCAAGGTTTTTCGAGATGGGGACTGAGTGGCGTGATGCTGACGGGGCATCGAGACATCTCGGCGCGCCGCCGGATGTGATAAGGAGCGTGGTCAACAGGATGCCCTATGTTACCTGATATGGGCTCGGGTTACTTGGGGATTCCAGAGCACCTTCGGTGGCCGGCTGCGTGCGTGCCTTATCTTTGAGACTTCCTGTCGCCAGTCTGACTTATTAATTTATATGTGCTCGTAATTATTTATGCCTTATAATATTATAATTTAATAAAAAGAAATGGTTAATATTATATATGTGTGGTTCTTAAGGTTATAATATACGCCTAATTTAGTATATATGAAATAGTGTAATAGAGAATAATGTTAATTAGTTATGATTTTTATAAAGACAATATGCATGTGTTATAATAAAAGAGATATTTGTTATTATGTTTAAATGTGGTTATTAAGAATTATTATAAGAAATGCATATTGTTAACAGTGGGTTTTAGAGTGTAGAGATTTATAATATTGTTAACTGGAAAATTAGGATTTCTTATTACAGGGATCCTTATTATTACTGTTGTTAAATTAATGTTTCTCGGCAAGGCTGAGTTTACCATAGGGCTCTCTACTTACGTATGTCGGTAAATAGATCCCTTGGGTAGGTTTCGTTATTATTGGCGTCGTAATTAATTAACAATTGTTATAAACGGTTCTTATGTATAAATTACCGACTTTTAGACCTTATAGAAGCTTATGGTAATAGAAGATTTCGATGAACAATTAATTTTATTATAGTGATGAGTTCAAGCCGTTGTACTGTACGAACGAATTAAAAGAGTGCAATATTTAAGAGGAGCTTGAACGTGGACAGAAGGCTTAAATTAAATTAAATAAAGTATTTAAACGTGACCAAGGCAAAAATGGTGGGTTTCCAAGCTAAATAGGGTATTTAAACGACCCCTGAACTTAAATAAATGAGTTTTATAATTTTAAGTAAAAATTACCAAATTTTGAGAATGTACTGTCAGAAGGATTCTCTGTTTGTGGGCAAGAATAATTGTTTTCTTGGCATTATTTCCTTTTAATTAATATTCTGAGGTTTGACATTTGCTTATGTTTCACTAAAATGTTCTCTATGTACGTAGGTGTTAAAAATATTTTAAATTGACTTTCTTAATTTTCACGGAAGGTACGCATTACTGATGTCCCAATAGTCCCTGCGTATGAATTTTAGAATTTTCTGAAGTCTACTGGTAAGTAACATTGTTGGTTTATTATTAATTGTTAATGTTTTTCAAAATGTTAATATGGTCGTTAAATAGAGTCTTTTAATGCTATTGTTAGCAATTAAGATTTTTCTTCTAGGCCTTATAGTTACTGAGAAAAACATGCCTTTTCCTGATTGGTCGAGACATTCAAATAGCCATAACTTCTAAACTATCGATTTTACAGAAATTTTATTAGGACATAATTTGTAATACTTTGAAGGAGCCTTAAATCGCACCGTGCGATTTTCTAAAATTATTATTATTTTAAAAGATATGAACTTTTATCGATAAATTTTAATAGTAACAATTACCCTCTATGGTTGAATCTACCTATATGTCTCGCTGGCCTTTTAATGTAGAGGCGAAAAAATGATATGGTGGAGAGAACGTCGCAGGACGTTACACGGTATATCGCGACCGCTGTCTCGCGGTTGCTGTCGCAACGCCATTGACGCGTCGGTCGATGGTGAGAAGTCCATCGGTGCGACTGACGATCGCGATGACTGATTTGTAGCACTCGACCGATGCTTTATATACCGATTCGCGAGTCTTCCCCCCCTTTTCTCGGTACGATGAAATCGCGGGGCTCTGGTCATTTCGGAGAGACAACGTCGAATCGCGACGGATCGTTCCTTCGTTAATGCGGTTCGTGTCGCGTTTCGATGATGTCTCAGCGTCATCGGGGAGCGTGTCAACGCGGCGAGAATACTAGATGAAACACCTACGTCTTGTCGTCGAACGCGTTCGGGTAGTCCGTTTTGATGCGTTCCTTGATCTTTACGATCATATCGCGGAAATTTTTTTCGTGACATGATGTGTCCGGTTTCCTCGACGAATTCGCGCAGAAACCGATACAGATCGCTATCGCGCATCGTGACGGTGGAGTCCTCGCGAATGCGGTACCGCTGCAGCAGGGACTCGAACGGATCGATCATCACGTGCAGATTTCGAGCATCTCGCACCATGGCGTCCGGCAGTTCGTCGATCAGCACGGATCTCCCAATTTTCTGCCGGCTGTTTCACGAAAAATACGCACGATCGTCGGCGCATTTTGGCATCGCGTTTCATCGCCGTTTCGTCGATGCGATGCGCGACAACGTCGGATCGTTAGAAGCGGGCTTTAGCAGACAACTGGGCCCACCGTCGATCAAACCTCCGCGAAAATGCTTCATCGCCAGGGCGGCGTGATTCGCAGCGAATATCGGCCATGTTGCGGTTGAGACGTGCCACGGATTCTTCGGTCTCAGACCTCGCGCCAGCATCGAATAATACACGGCGTTGAGCGTCGTGATCGAGATCACGCAGCGATAGACGCGTCCATATTTGCAACGATTGGTCAGTAGTCGTCGCATTTGCAAATCATTCATCGTCTGCACCGTGCTCAATGGCGCGAACAAACTCAACGGTGCCGCGAGCACCACTCGGCCGAGCAGCATAGCGTTCTCGTACGACTCGCGCAGCACGTCGTACAACGACGGTTCGTTGCTATTGGTGATCGCTCGCATTTGACTCGCGGTCGCAACTTGTTGCACATGATGAGCCAACATGAGCCAAATTATCCTGACGAAACGATCGACAGTATGCGATATTTCGTTCTACATCACCGAGTACACGCGATCGTTTTGCTCGTCGGCCGATTCGATATCTACGTCATTATTATTGTTACTATTGTTGTTGTTGTTGTTGCGTTCGGTCCTATTGGTTGTCGAGCTGATAGACGATGACGTTGCACCGCTGTCGTTTCCTCGTAAACGATCGATACTGCTGCGCAATTGGATCGATGAAAACAATCGGCACGGTTCGTGAGGATCCACGCGGCGCGAGCTATTGAACTCTGGTGCAGGGTGCATCGCGCATTGCAGCACGTCTATGTAGTTGACAATTTCGCACATTCGCGGAAATACCAAAGTCCAGAACGAATGCCATGGAATGCCGAACCAGACGTTGCGCAGATACGTCTCATCGATTAACAGCGGCAGAGTCTCCGATTGAACATTCGCAACGCGAGTCTGATCCATCGCCAGAGAGAGCAGCAATTCGTTCAACTAGATTTCATAATCGCGCAAATAATCGAGCACTAGGCGCAATCGAGTCGATGCGGTGTCGTCGTCGGTGTTGTCTTCTCCTTGCGAATTGATTCGTTGTTCGGTGCCGAGAAATCGTCCGATCTTCGGTGCGGTGCCGCGATCATCGTCGTTGTCGCGCGCGTTGCTCGATGACGACGTTGATGCGCCCGCGTCCACGTTCGCCATGGTGGCGGAAATTGTGCGCTTTTGCGACCTCGAACAACGCGAAGAGTAGTTCGCGATGGAATTGTTATTATCGCCACTGGTGGACGGTTCGTTGTTATTGTCCATTCGTCGGATTCGCGACATAACGCCGTCGTCTAAACCTCACGAATGTGCGACCGAGTATCTAATACACGATTCCAATCATCCAGCGCGCTCTAATATACCCGAGATGTATAGAAATCTCGGGGGCCACGATCGTGCTTTTTTTCATCCGGTCCAAACCGATTGTATTGTGCGCGATGATACAAACGGCAAAGTGGGGGCGAAAAAAATATTTGTCTCCGACGACGTACTAACGACCGATTGCGCACAATCTCAACCATTGTACGTTATCGCGCAAAACCTCGTGCAGATTGCTCCACGTCACCGCATCGATTGTGTTTCCGCGTTCGTAATTGGCCACGAGTTCAGATACGGTCAGCACCGTCAAATTCATAGCGATCGTCGTTACGTCGCGATCGCGACCACCCTCGTCGCTGTGCGCCGCGGTAATTTCGAGCGTGCTGTACGATGAACCGATCGCCGCAAAGGTGCGATTGAGCGCGACC
Source organism: Harpegnathos saltator (assembly GCF_003227715.2). NCBI lineage: Eukaryota > Metazoa > Arthropoda > Insecta > Hymenoptera > Formicidae > Harpegnathos > Harpegnathos saltator. Next base: position 39,127 of record NW_020230316.1, on the reverse strand, counting down.
TCGCACGTACCTATATCGTGCAGATCGATGCCCCGAGGTCTCAACGCGACGTCCCTTTGGCGATTCGACTTTTTCGTCATTCGCGCGATCACCGGGAGCGACTTTTCGCACAATGGCCATACGTACAATTTGTCGCGACCGAGCAGTAGTATCGCCACGCCCGTTTCTACGGGTGACAGCGCGCGCGATCGATCAGCTCGATATCGATTTAATCGCACATTCGCCAAGTAAATGCCGCAACTGTTGACGGTGCGATCTCGCTCGCACCACAAAAGTTCTCGCGCGTGGGCGCGCGTCGCCGCGGTACCGTACAGACCCACGATAGCGTCCAGTGATCACGATGATCGCGAATGTCCAGGCGTGCCACGGGCACTTGGATGCTACGCAGCAACAGTTGTTCATCACGCAGTGCACGATACGCGCTACGAACGCATCTTCCGCGAGACGAGAGTCGAACTACGCGAAACTAGTATGAAATTGCACGAATCTCGGAGCCTCGAACAGTCGCATGCTCGTTTCCGGCGAACTGTGCTGTTCGAACGAATCAAGGGTGCGCTCGACCCACCATGTGTTAATCACTCCGAGCCGTCCGACCTCATAGAGCATCACCGTCGAGTGCCACTCGCAGCAAGAGTACTCGTTCGACGGCGGATCGTCGGTTCGACGGCGGATCGTCGACGACTCTTTGTCGTCGGTCCATAGCGCGCCGCGGACCGACGATGCCGTGTCGTTCGCACTTCGATCGCGAATCCAGCGAACGTGTTGCTCGAAGGGACACGGCGGCGATCGGTCGTCTTCGCGACTCTTTTCGTACAAGTAACAAAAATCGTCCACACCGGACGATACGCGACATGCGGTCAATTGTTGACACAACATTGTCGAATCGACGACCAGTCGCAACGACGATACCTCCGCCGTCAAGTGGTGCAGCGTGACATTGGCGCGCATCCGCGCGAATCACCGACACCACGTACGGATCCTCAACGTCGCGAGCTCGCGCCTTTTCGATCCCAACTCGACGAGACGACGACGACGACGACGACGGGCTGTCGATCTCGGTGTCGTCGTCGTCACCGCCGCCGTGACGACGACACCGAGATCGATGCGATTGGCAAGTTCGATGCGCCAGATCGCTCGGCCAAAAACGACAGATCGTCGTGCGTGATGTAAAGTATGGTTCTTCGTTGGCGAAAACGCGACGTCGTAACGACGCTGTCGCTCGACGATAATGTCATCGCGTTTCGACCATAGTCGTCGTGATACAGCGCCATCGAGCGATCGTGCCGTCGCGACAGTAGCATCGACAGCGCGTCGATTAGCGATTCGTGATCCTTGCGCGTTACGTCGCATACGTAAAGTAAGATTCGTCGACCTTGCCATCTGGGATCGTTGACGTTCATGTGCGATCGATCGTCCAGGGACGACCGTAAACACGAAATCGAGTCGAATTCGCGACTATTGCCGTTTTTCGTCTTGTCGACATCGCCGTCATCACTGCGACGAAAATTCACCACGGGTGCGATATCGCTGTCGTTCAATACCGCTAGATCGCACGAGAGCGAGCAACCGCAACGATCGCATCGAAGCTCTGGCGACTGCTGCTGCTGCTGCGACATTGCTTCGTTATCGCAAAGAGGGAGCTGACGCACCGGCGGCAATCGGTCGTCGTATAATCGTTTATATTCGCTTGCGTCTTCTTTTACGATAGGGCGGTTTTGCGTGTTTTTTTTTCTGACACCGGTATTTAGATTACAATGACGTCATGACCTAGATGCTCAATTGGTGATAACGGCTATAAAAATGCGATTCGCAGCATGCCACTTGAATCGAGCCGCAAGTTGAATCTCTTTCCTCCTCTGATCTCAGCAATTCGAGTTTTTTTCTCGTGCAATCGACGTCTCGATCGATAATACGTGCGTGTGTGTGCGTAAAAAAGAGAGAGAAACAATCGTCAAAGTGCACCATCAGCAACAATGCGACAATAATCTACGTCAGATCGCGACCGGTGGCTCAAGGAGCAACAACAATGGACATGGCGATGCGCCGTTTCCGAATCTCGTGATGATCGAGCACGAACGTCTTTGTACTTTGGCCCAAGTGAACGATTCGTGCGCAATTACGACAGACAGGCTCGCTCGTTGAGCAGTATGCCGTTGCCCGACAAACGCTTGCTTCGCGTGCAGGGTGATCGTCCGTTCAAGGCTGGATTCTACGACGTGAGCGGACGATTGGTGCAGAGTCAAGACGTCACGTCGACACAGTGTACGTAGAGTCTCGCATAGTGGAGGGTGGGGTGATATTGTCACTATGGATCGTTCTTCCTCTCTAACAACGACGATTTGCGCACTTTTATTTTTTTCTTTCTCGGTACCGCTCACAATTGGCTTGTCGCACAACACAGCACGGGACAGACTGTCAGGCGGATTGCCTATGCCCGACACTATAAACGATCTGGCCGCTCGTCTCAACAGAAACGATTCGTCGTGTCGCTAGGACAGCAGACGGTGACGGTGACATTGTCGTGTGTGCTACGCTCGTAGTTTGACGAGTGCGATCACGTGTGCGCACTCGTCACTGCAACGTGCGGGCGCAACGGTTCACAAGTAATTGTATGAGAAATTCGGGGAACCGTCCGTACGCGCTCGGGGAACCGTTCGAACGGTGATCCTTGGGCGGCAAGGATCACCGGTGGTTCCCCGCGCGTGTTCGGACGGTTCCCCGAAATCGCCTTATCGAGTCGGCCGGCTCGTACATACGGACCACCCTATATTATTACTAAAACGAATGTTATGCAAAAGTTTTTAAACAATTTATGTGATGTTCAATTTATACATTTATTAATGACTATCCCAAAATGTATCTGTTAAAATTATTTATTAGGGTAAGAATTTATTATATTCGGGAACCCGAACACCGCAACCACCGGTGATCCTGCCCCAGATCACCGTTCGAACGTTCCCCGAGCGCGTACGACCCCCGAATCTCATACAATACTGTAACCGTGCGCCCGCACGTGCAGTGACGAGGCGCACACGTGATCGCACTCGTCAAACTACGAGCGTAGCACACACGACAATGTCACCGTCACCGTCTGCTGTTGAAATTTGTTAATAGAAATATAAAAAATACAAAGGAAGGAATTCGAAAAACTACTATATTAAGTCATATACAGGGTGGACCATTTTAACCTTTAATGGAGAATAATTCGACCGGTGAGCGAACTAATGAAAAAAGTTTCATACAAAAGTTGTTGGACAAGGAGGGGGACGTATGACCATATCCTTGAATTTGACCTTGACTTTGACCTTAGGGGTTATTTGAAGGTCAAATAACATTTTTTAAATGGAATTGCCTATTTTCGACCCCGGATTTGGAAAGAGCGGGAAATTTTAGAATAGGATATGGTATGATCAATAAGATCAAATGTCATGTTTTGAGGTCATTTCAAAGTCAAAAGGAACTTGTACGTGTATTCATGCGAAAATCGTATCTGTATACGGGGATTTCTAAATTATCTTCTACACTTAGCATTACCCAGAGACAACGACGTGGATGTGGTAGAATTCTGCCTCTTTCGGGGTGCTTGTTTAGAGTGAGTCCCCTTGCCTCTCACTATGCATATTTTGCTATTGTTAATCTAGCTATTCAAAAGGTTTTCGAAAGTTGCACCGTTATCATTTATGCAATAATTGAGCCTTCTTTGGAAATGGGCCACTGTGCTGAGCAAGACATTTCGAGGAATCGCTTCACAAGCTCGTCTTATGCGATTTTCCATATCTTCTCTTGTTGTTGGTTCATCTTTGAAAACAACTTCTTTCAAATAGCCCCAGAGATAAAAATCGAGTGACGTCAAATCAGGAGAACGAGGAGGCCATGCAATCGGACCCTCCCGACCAATCCATCGGTTCGGGTACCTTTCATCTAAAAACCTCCTGACTATACGTGCAAAGTGCAGTGGTGCACCATCCTGTTGGAAGAACATCCTTCGCCTGGTTTCCAAGTCTACGTTCTCTAACAAATGAGGCAATTGGTCTGTGAGCAAATCGAGGTACGTATTTGCATTCACAGTACGTTCGAAAAAGAATGGACCGACCAAGTATCCATTAACAATCCCGCACCAGACATTGAGGCTCCAGTGGTGTTGATTGTCAATCGCTCTATGTCAGTGCGGATTGGTATCGGACCAATAATGGCAATTATGCCGGTTCAACTCCCCTGTGTTCTTGAACGTCGCTTCATCGGAAAACATCACAAATCTAAAAAAATTAGGGTCCCGATCGATCTGCTGTAAGGCCCACCGGCAGAACTCGAGAAGTCGATCAAAATCGGCAGGTAATAATGTTTGGGACAAAGTGATATGATAAGCATGTACTTCCGCAAGCCTTCAAAATCCGCAAGATTATGGACTTCGGTATTCCTGTGGATACCTCCAGTCTACGGCTCGAAATATGAGGATCGAGATAGACCGATGCCAAAATAGTCAGCACTCGAACGTCATTCTCGTCATATTCGTGATGACGACGTTGACGTGTCATTTGCCCAGTACGTGCCCTCGTGGTCAAATTTCTGATCGTCACGTTACACGGATGTCGTCTCCTCGGAAAGCGCTGAGCGTAAAGTGCTGCGGCATTCACATGTGGCCGGTAGGAGCACGCAGAGAAAGACAATATGTCCACGTCCAATATCTTGATCCCACATATTTCCTTTTACAATTCTTTCATGTTTTTAGTGTTATTATCATTTTACATATCCACATTATGTGTGTATATTCATTTTACATTAAACAACTATTAATTATCGTGTAGTTCAATTCATAAAAAATTGTATTTCCATTAAAAGCAATATTAAATGTTTCATTAATTTTTTTGCTGATAGATTTTTATATAATTTCATAATTAGACCGGGATATAATTTCATAATTAGACCACTGCCACTATTACAAATTTACAAGTTATATTATGTATATTATAGATTTTCAATACTGACGGTGAATATTGGAACACAGCCATAGAAATTTATTTTTGACTGTATCATTCAAATTATAGCCCGCGCACAACCAACAACATGGCAGCCATGTAGCATTGAGATCAAAGCCACCGTCACGGAGTGAACCTACTGTTCTTTCTTATACTGTGACGCGGCAGTCAGCTCAGCGCATACCTCCCGACCCGCGATGTCACCACGCCTTACTCAGCGCTCGTCCGAACCTAGCCGAACACCCGGCAGCGACGCTCGGGAACGAGCCGCCGAGCCGAGCTCGCGGCGCCGCCGAAAATAATCCTCGGCGAGCGCCGCATAATTACGATTAATTCCGATCAGATTCGGAATTATCACCTTAATATCCGGAAAAAACCGAAGTTAAGAAATTTCGGGTATATAATCCCGGCAGATTTTTGACGAGGGACAGTCTTCAGAGTTCCGCCTCAACGGACCGTACTTTCCCAGAGAGGGTCAGAGAAATATACCGAGAAGCTCTTGCAAATCACGTAAGTAATTTACCAGGCCGCCATCGTCGGCGATTACGATTATCTGTTGCGATATAGAGATCGAACGGCGAGTTTGTCGTTGTTCCGGTGTGTTTTCCGGAACGATCTCCCGTTCTTGTGCCGTCTTTTGCGATATAAAAATCGAACGGCGAGTTTGTCGTTGCTCCGGTGTGTTTTCCGGAACGATCTCCCGTTCTTGTGCAGTCTTTTGCAATATAAAGATCGAACGGCGAGTTTGTCGTTACTCTGGTGTGTTTCCCGGAACGATCGCCTGTTCTTGTGCCGTCTTTTGCGATATAGCGTTCGAACTGCGAGTTTGTCGTTGCTCCGGTGTGTTTCCCGGAACGATCTCCCGTTATTGTGCCGCCTTTTGCGATATAGATATCGAACGGTGAGTTTGTCGTTACTCCGGTGGGTTTTCCGGAATGCTCTCGTAATTACGTCTTTTTTTCGCTCTCCATCATATAGGATTCCGGAGAGACAAATGGCACGACGGTGTAGGACCTCGCCCCATCGACCGTGAGCTCTGGCCACGCGGCTGGCCATCGGCGCTTGCCGCCCCGCGATCCGAAACCCATCGTATCCGGTAATCATACAAGAAAACCCATGGCGTCTCGCTCTCCTCATAGAGGAGACAACGATATTCAGCTCGATGTACGCTTCGCCTATGGGAGATCGGCCGGATAAATAAAGAAACACGCGTTTTGTTCTCGCACCTCGCTTCACCAACACGATTCTACACTTAGACGCCGCGTGAGAGATAACGCGACGTGACGCGACGCCTTTTTATAAACGTTCTTGCGACCCGTCGTCGTGGCTCGTACCGAAGGCACGGCCTTTTAAAATCTCGCCGAATACACGAATAACGCGCGTCTCGGATTCCCCGCGTCGGGGAACCATTCGATTCTCCGTAGCGTTTAGCTGTAGACCGAACTACAGGTAATTTGTGTCCGCATATTTATTTTATGTACGCCTTGCACGTTCCGACGCTCGCAATATTATTTAATTGTCCAGCGAGTAAATTACTCGCTCGCGTCTGCGACCACTCTTAGTCACAGCGACGATAGCGAAACAAAATCGCGCGACAAAACAACACCCAAACATTGGGACACCGCGCCATAACACGCGGTCGCTACGTGCGCCGAAAGAAGACGAATAAAGATTCATTTTCTACACACACATCAACACGATTATTGACACGCACACACCTTCTCCCAAAAATCTTTCCTGCGCTCGAATTGCAGCCAACGATCCGACGCGCAGGGCCGGATCAACTCGAAAACCGAACCCGGAGGCGCGACCGTTACATATGGAACACACGAAACGTCACGTACATCCTGTGCCTATTGGCGATCGTTCTGTTGCTCGCGCTGATTCTCTCGTGGAATAAAAATTTCGTTGTGCTTCTGTGCGGCACTCTGACCATATTCTCCGTGTACGGAGCGCTGGTGGTCAGCAAGCAATCCTGCTTCTCCGTGTTCGGTAACGAGATCGTCGGTTCGTTCGCTAGTACAGAGGAGGAGGAGGACGAGGAGCGCGTCGAACGAGATCGAAACCCCATGGCGCAAACATGTTCGATGATTCCGCGAAGTAGAAACTCGTGAAACGGATATTACACGCGCTCGCACATCTTCACGCGCGTTCTTCACTTTCGCCTCCCATTGTCCGATTTCGCGCTCGTGTTTTTTTTTCGTCCATCGCGTTCAGTCGAATAGCGACATCGTTGGAGTTGGCGATTCGCTCGACGACTACGACCGGACGACGAATCGACACGGGTCGAGATTCTACCTGACCGACGGTCGCTTTCGCCGCTGAACGATTACCTCGTCAGATATACTCCTCACAATCGAACGTACTCTCCGCGCGTCGACAACTGGCAGATTTTGAACGCTGGTTCGGCGTCAAGGGCTAAGACAAAAGCTCCTTTCACACGCGTCGTCGTTCGCGATGATAACGCGCCGCCGCACAGTGGGTCAAATAGGTCTTTTCGTGGATAAAAATCGCTGACGGCGTAATTCTTAATCGACTTCCATGCTTTTTTTTAATTTACTCGCGATGAATTGCTCTATAATCGTATCGAGCCCGATTTTTAAATTAGGCCCTCTATTCAAAATGGCGGGCACGCAAATTTGTCACATGTATAAAACCTGAAAATATCGAAGATTTCTGTATCAGACAAAGTTTATACGGGCCCTTAGGCCTCTGAGATACATATGTAAGATCGAAAGTTTATACGAGCATCGCGCGACCGAGCGATTCGTGGACGTTTTCGCGGTTGTTGCGATCATCGGCATTGTCACCGGTTACGACGGAGCGACGTATAGTGGGTCAAATGGGTCTTTTCGTGGACAAAAATCGCTAGACGGCGTAATTCTTAACCGATTTCCGTGCTTTTTTTTAATTTACTCGCGATGAATTGCTCTATAATCGTATCGAGCCCGATTTTTAAATTAGGCCCTCTATTCAAAATGGCGGACGCGCAAATTTGTCAAATGTATAAAACCTGAAAATATCGAAGATTTTTGGATCGGACAAAGTTTATACGGGCCCTCTGAGATACATATATAATATCGAAATTCTCAGTTCTTGCCAGTGGAGAGAATCTGCAGTGGGCCGATATATTTTATACCTACCTGATATCCCCACATTATCAATGTATTCTACTAATGAGTTTGCGTATATGTGTTGCATATATGCAACATATATTGCTTATGGATTATTTATGAATTCCATAGTTTAACGTAAAATCCTGATATAGCTGACAGCATATCAAGTCAGTACTCAGATGAAAATAACGGTTTAAAGTCAATCGTGTGAACTGGCTGTATTAATGATGGTAATACTTATCTCCTTTTATTCTGACGATTTCGTCATGTGCTTAAATGTTTAATATATTTTTGTCTTTTTTGTAATTAAATAATATTTTGCAATATTATTTTTTATAATTTTATATTATTTTTCATACTTTTTATATTTTGTTGTGGTTTTGATATTTTACTATGTTTTTCTGTTTGAACACTTTGTATATACTTTGTTATATATTTAAACATCTATAACATCTATGATATATTTATAACACATCTATAACACAAAACACTTATAACACAACTCATCCATAACACAACATGTCTATAACATAACATATATATCTATAATGTATCTTAACAAACTTATATTGTAACATATTTATAACATATCTTACTTATATTTATTGTAACATTTTGTCAAATGTACAAAATTGTCATTTTACGTATAAAGCTGTTTTGTTTCAATTAAGTAATAGCTCTTTAGCTTCTGCAGATAAATCTTTCTCTTTTTTTTTGGGTGTTATCCTTAGACTACTAATTACCAGATCTGATGATATTAGAAGATACTGCATAATATCTCCATTAATAGTTCGTTGCGACTGCATTCTGCTATGTTGGGCACGATTTTTCTAAAAATCTTATTGCTGGCTTCTTGCGCTTCTCCCGAGAAGTAGCTAATGAAAAATAATACAAAATTATAAAAAATAATACTCCAAAATATTATTTAATTACAAAAAAGACAAAAATATACTAAAATTTTAGCACATGACGAAATTGTCAGAATAAGAGGAGATAAGTATTACTATCATTAATACAGCCAGTTCCCACGATTGACTTTGTAACGGCCGAACGCCGCGGTTCGGTCGTTGCTACGCGTTTCGCGCGGATAAGGCTCGTCGGAGTCCGGGTTCGGTGAGGAGGAAAGCAGCGAGACGTTCGAGAGTAGTACGTTAGCTTTATTCTATATTTAATTTGATACAAGAGTTCGGCCCCGAAGGCGATGTCGCGGGTTGCGTTTGTAAGGCGCGTCGGTACGGTACGGTGCGGTGCGGTGAGCGGTGCGAGCGCTCGTACGAACGGATAGGCCGTGCGGAAGGCGGGGCCTATTACGCGACGCGTGTAGATCGTAACGACGGTAACGGCGCGGTGATCGGTCTCGCTTCGCGACGCTGGGCGTCTCGGACAATTATCGCCCAATCCTCGCTTCGGAATTGCTCGCGTAAAATGGTCGCCGGACCGGAGATTTCGATTCTCGGTCGAACGCACGCACGCGAGTCGCGGGAGACGCGAGATGATTTCGTCCGTCGGGGCCGAGGACTCTCGACAGAGAAGGCGTACGCACCTTCCCTTTTCCCTACGTTCGTGGAGGAAAGCGACCAAGTGCTGCGGACACTCAGCGGAGACGGCGAACACACCGTCCCGGGTTCCTGGTCGCTAGACGGATCGCCTAAAGGCTGAGTACGCTCAGCGGAGTTCGCCGACGGACGAACCCCTGACTCGAGGCGGCGGGTAAAGGCGAGAGACTGTCGAGTACGCTCGACTGAGCACGCGTACACACGAGCCCAGGAAGACGGGAGACGGCCAAGTATCGAGAACGCTCGATCGAGACTGCGGACGCACAATCCCGTTTGCTTAGTCGCCGGTCGGGTAGTCGGAATACGGAAAGCAGAGCGAAACGGTCCGGATATTCTCTCTTTCGGCATACAAGCGTCTAGATCGAATCGGCGGTACGGATCGGTCTGGTGTCTAGGAGCTCGATCGCCGCCGTTTTATAGTTGTTCGCGCTACGATTGATACGGCGGCGATCGAGCGGCGCGCCTATCGGCGCGAGGCATGATGACGGCGCGTGATCGCGGCCGCGCGCGCTAGCGGCAGCGCGGGATCGCCGCGGCGCGCGATAGCGGCGGCGCGTGATACCGGCGGCGCGATCGTCTTTGTTAATTTATGGTGGCGCAAAGCGCCGTTCTTCGGCCCGACAGGTGGTCGGTCGGGCCGGTAGTAACGAGGTGCATCTGCGCCTCGTTACAACTTTAACCCATTATTTTCATCTGAGTACTGACTTGATATGCTGTCACCTATATCAGGATTTTACGTTAAACTATGGAATTCATAAATAATCCAGCAATATACCAGGTGTGTCGGTAATTCCTTTCCGGTTCTTTCGCTAAAGGAAACACGTTATTTACAATGGATAGTTAAAATATATTTATGCAAAGTATTGGCCATTTTATTCTATACATTTTGTCCATCTCTCAGGCAATTTATGGATGCCATTCCAAAAGAACTGTTTCTCCTTTGAGCTAAACCATTCATCGAGCCATTTTTTAACTTCTTCGAAATCGGCGGAAGTACTGCTCTGCAAGCGCGTGCCGCATCGATGCGAAAAGGTGGTAGTCGGATGGAGCCAGGTCTGGAGAGTACGGCGGGTGCGATAAAACTTCCCATCCAAGTGATTTCAACACTTCTTTAACTGGATTTGCTGTATGAGACGGCGCGTTGTCATGCTGCAAAATCACCTTATCATGTCTTTGAGCGTATTGTGGACGCTTTTCGATCAATGCACAGTTCAAATTGATCATTTGTTGTTGGTAGCGATCAATATTAACTATTTCTCCAGGTTTCAACAGTTCATAATATACGATACCAACCTGGTCCCACCAGACACAGAGCATGGTCTTGCGACCAAAGCGATTTGGCCTTGCAGTCGATGGGCCGCCTTCGCCAGATGATAACCATGATTTTTTTCGCTTGGGGTTTTCGAAATAAATCCATTTTTCATCACCTGTTACTATTCGATGCAGAAATGACTTCCTTTCATACCTTTGAAGCAGCATTTCACTGACGATTTTTCGATTTTCCAAATGTCTGTCATTCAATTCATGTGGCATCCATCTTCCCATCTTTTGGATCTTTCCCATCGCTTGTAATCGTTCACAAATTGCTACTCGGCTCACATTCAACTTTTCTGCCAATTGTTTATGAGTTTGTGTTGGGTCTTCATCCAATAACTCCTGCAATTTCGCATCTTCAAACGTTTTCAGCCTACCAGGACGTTTTTTGTCTTGAACGTTGAATTCACCGCGTTTGAATTGTCGAAACCACGTTTCACATGTTCTTATGGTTGGAGCATGCTCACCGTAAGTCTCTACCAGCAAACGATGACTTTCAGCGGCTTTTTTCTTTTGATTAAACAAGAAAAGTAATGCGTGCCGCAAATGCACGTTTTCAGACACAAAACTCGACATTTTCAAAAAATTATTAATCTATAACGCTGTTATTTTGGCGGAACGTAACTTGTGTAGTTTTGAGGTTAATGTCAGTAGAATAAAATGACATATGTATCAAATCATAACATTGCATACTTATGGCTAGTGACATCTGTTACAAAAACCGGAAAGTAATCACCGACATACCTGGTATGTTACATATATATATATATATATGCAATACGTATACGCAAACTCATTAGTAGAATATATTAATAATGTGGGGATATCAGGCAAGTATAAAATATATCGGCCCACTGCAGATTCTCTCCACTGACAAAACCTGAGAACTTCGATCTTACATATGTATCTCAGAGGCCTAAGGGCCCGTATAAACTTTGTCCGATCCAAAAATCTTCGATATTTTCAGGTTTTATACATTTGACAAATTTGCGCGTCCGCCATTTTGAATAGAGGGCCTAATTTAAAAATCGGGCTCGATACGATTATAGAGCAATTCATCGCGAGTAAATTAAAAAAAAGCACGGAAATCGGTTAAGAATTACGCCGTCTAGCGATTTTTGTCCACGAAAAGACCCATTTGACCCACTATACGTCGCTCTTTCGTAACCGGTGACAATGCCGATGATCGCAACAACCGCGAAAACGTCCACGGATCGCTCGGTCGCGCGATGCTCGCGATCGTCGCGTGTTGTATCGTCGTCGCGTGCGCTGTGATTCGTTTCGCGCGAACAATCGTGGTGTTCGACGAGACGCGTCTGCAGGAGTGTCAACGGTCATTGGATGAGACAACGGTCGACGGCGACAACGAACGAGTTATATCCTCGAGAACGTATTTGTCGATGGCTAAAAATTCGTGGTGGCGAGCGCAACGGATCGCCGAGAGGACACTGGCCGTCGGTGGCTCAAGCGTGCTGCGGGCCGAGGTGTTCAGACGCGCGAACGACGGTCTGATCGTCATTCGCCCGTTGGACTGGTACGTGTACTATCGTCCGCGCGATCGATTCTATTTTCTGACCAATACGTTTAGCGGTGCGATCAAATGCCAGCAGAACGAGTGCTCGGTGGTGATACTGAAACCGCGTTCGCCGTTTGAGAGCAGCGACGAATTGTCGCGACAAGAACCTTTGACCGCCGGATGTCTGGCGACCAGTCGTCTGGAGCTGCTCGGTTCGTTTCTGCGCAACGAAGACTCGTCGAGACGATCCGGGAAATGCGGCAAACGAATCGTCGTGCCGTTGGACTCTCTGCTGTCGGTCCGAGATTCGAGAGACGACGCGCCGCCGATCACACTGGTGGATCTGCTGAATCGCTTGCTGGAGCTCAGGGTGCTGTGAGGAGGAGAAACCTAGCGACCGCTTCTCGCGACACCGAAGATCGACGAGTCGCCTCGACGGGGCGCGCGTTGATACGCGCGATCGAAACGAGCGCCGACCTCGCGTTCGACTCTCCCGCGTCCAGCGAGATCGCGCCGTCGCGGCAACTGACGCAAGTGTACACTCAGAGGCAGGTATGGTGTCCCTCGGCGATGTCGTATACGCCTGTAAAACAATCGAAAGCGATGACAGGCATATACGAATACGCATATGGACGTACTGTACAGCGCGAGAGAAGCGAAAAAGAGAAGTGGTGGGAAACGTTCCGATGTTGCATCCTTATCGCACGTTGCACGATCGAGAGAGAAAGTATTACCAGACGTGGTACGGTTAATGGTATCTCCAATAGCTGTCTCACTCACTCTACGCTTGAATTCAGGCAATATGAGTGAAACAGCTATAGAAACACCGCGCTGTCTCTATAGGTATCTCACTCGCTCTAATAGTCATGTATCGTACTTTCCTCTTTTCTCCTTAGCAGAAATGCCGATTAAGGAGGCAATCCTGTCTGTAGGTCAGAAAAATAAGCTATTTTCGCGAATTTTTTTTTCGGAAACTAAACAGACGATTGATTTCAAACTTGATAAAAATAATAATATATATTTTATTAAGGAGAATGAATTTTTATGGCGTTATAAAAGAGAAAAGTGCGATACATGGCTATTACAGCGAGTGAGACACCTATAGAGATAGCGCGGTGCATATAAAAAATTAATATCTTCTTATTTCGCTAGTTCACATGATAGATAGATATGTTCCGAATATGTAATTAGATGCTGAAGTCGATTGATCGACTTTTTTAAATAAAAAAAAGTTTTTTCTCTGATTTCAGGAGATGCTATATAACGTCTCATTACTATTATTGTAATTTTTATTATTAAATGTCTCCTAATTTTTTTATATTTTTAAGAGCGGAGCCTATATTTTAAGTAGTATTTTTAGGAAGAAAATAGCTTATTTTTCTGACCTATAGATGTTGCATTTATTCTCCCTCCTTCTCGTAGTTCTTTAAAAAGTAAAGATATGTTGCGTCTAAAAAAATTGTACAGTTTGATATATCTTATGGCATAAAATAAGTTTTTTCGTAAATTTCATGAAATATCGTTTTCTTGCAAATAAAATATTCTTAACTTAAAATCATCGATATTTATGACGATTTTTCAAATATAACTTTTAAATGCCTTAAAATATTTAAAAAGTATTTCGTTTTTTATTTCCTTAATTCAAACGAGTTATCGGCAAGTTCGTAGATTAATTATTTTACTTGCGTTTTTGTCCCAGTCTACCGTATTTCGAGATTTTATAGGAACCGTGAAACGGCGCGCGCCTAAATACGTCACGTTATTTTTTGTATACTTCCTACATTATTATTCATGTAACGCTATAAAAATTCATTCTTGTCAATAAAATATATGTTATTATTTCTATCAAGTTTGAAATCAATTGTCTGCTTAGTTTCCGAAAAAAAATTCGCGAGAATAACTTATTTTTCTGGCCTGCAGACAGGATTGCCTCCTTAATCGGCATTTCTGCTATGGAGAAAAGAGGAAAGCGCGATATATGGCTATTAGAGCGAGCGAGACACCTATAGAGACAGCACGGTGTCCCTATAGCTGTCTCACTCATATTGCCTGTATTTAAGCGTAGAGAGAGTGAGACAGCTATTGAGGACACCATTAACCGTACTACGTCTGGTAATACTTTCTCTCTCGATCGTGCGACGTGCGATAAGGATGCAACATCGGAACGTCTCCCACCACTTCTCCCTCTTCGCTTCTCTCGCGCTATACAGTACGCCCATATGCATATGTGTATATTCCTGTCATCGCTTTCGATTGTTTTACAGGCATGTACGACATCGCCGAGGGACGCGATACCTGCCTCTGAATGTACCGCGGTGTAGCGGTCACGCTGAACAGCATCGTGCTACTGATTCGAGCATACAAACGCTGGTTGACAAGCATAGCCGATTCGACGTTCGTGCACGACAGCGACGACGGACGCCTTCACGCGACGACGTATGATTATCCACTAGACGCGAATGGATTGACCGCTCGGTGCACTGTGGTGGCGATCAAGTACACGCGCGACCTCACGCTGCGCGCCACGCGAGCTATCGTCGACGAACGAACGCGTCGTTCGAAAAATTCGCTCTCGATGTATGGAACGGCGAATGAAGAACAACGATTGACCGCGAGCGAGATCGCGTCGTTTCTCTCGTATGCACACAAGAAGTTACTGACGCTAGCGGCTTGGCTGATAGTGCGACAGACGCTCAATGGCGCGGTCGAGCGTGGATCGCGCGGCGCTGCGGCCGATTCGTCCGCGACGATCGACGATCAAGGACACGCCGCTGCGACTCTTCGGTGTCACGTGTATCGCCAAGTGTTCGACAAAACGTTTCACTACATGCAACATATACGAGTGCACTATCGATTGAATCTGTATCCGTGCGATCGTTGCGGCGAATCGTTCGTGCAACAGAACGGTTTGAATTATCACGTGGTTCATTGCTGTTGCGGGCGAACACTCGCGACCATCGAGAGACGCGCGCGAGGACGCTCGACGTCGTCGGCGTTCCAACGCGTCGGCCGAAACGTCAATTGTCCGCATTGCAAACTGTGCGACACATGCGGATCGTTCTTCGAAAACGGGCGTGATCTTCGCAATCACGTGTTGCGCGAGCACGCGATATACAGGGTTTTTCAATTAGTGCGGGTCAATGTTGGCAGCCTGTGGCGGCCATATTGTTCTTGCGGCGTCTGTCTAACCTGTTGTTTATTATTCAGTCATTGATGCCAAATCACCATGACAAGTTACACGATTGAGCAGCACGTCCAAGCGATAAAACTTTATTATCAAAATGAGTGTTCGTTAGTGCAAACGTTGCGCGCGTTGCGCCCATTTTACGGCAGACGCGGTGGCCCTTCAAAGTCGACTCTCCAACGTTTAGTGGCCAAATTCGAGACGACCGGTTCGTTAAACGATCAGCCAACACCCGTACGTCAAAGGAACGCCAGATCGGCCGAGAACATCGCCGCTGTAAGTGAAAGTGTGCAGGAGAACCCGAGGCAGTCAATTCCTCGCCGTGCACAAGAACTCGGCCTTTCGCAGACTTCAACTTGGCGAATTTTGCGTCGGGACTTAGGCCTGCACCCGTACAAGATCCAACTGGCCCAGGAGCTCAAAGTTAATGACCATAGACAACGCCGTTTGTTCGCTGACTGGGCTTCGGAGCATTTGGAAGAGGACCCCAATTTTGACCGAAAAATCATCTTTAGCGACGAGGCGCATTTTTGGATGAATGGCTATGTTAACAAGCATAATTGTCGTATATGACACGATGCCAACTCACACGAGGTTCAACAGGTAGCAATGCATCCACAAAAAGTTACTGTTTGGTGCGGATTTTGGGCCGGCGGCGTCATTGGTCCGTACTTTTTCGAAAACGACGTTGGTGAGGCCATCACCGTCAATGGCGAGCGCTACAGAACGATGATAACTAATTTCTTTTGGCCCAAATTGAACGATATGGACGTGGACATGTGGTTCCAGCAGGACGGCGCTACGTGCCACACAGCGGACGCCACGGTGGACATTCTGCATGAACGATTTGAGGGTATGGTTATCTCTCGCAGAGGTGACGTGAATTGGGCACCATGTTCGTGCGATTTGACCCCGCTAGACTTTTTATTGTGGGGTTTTCTGAAGTCGCAGGTCTATGCCAATAAACCGCAACCGACCGATGCCCTTAAAGTCAACATAATCCAGGTCATCGCTCAAATTCAGCCGGATCTATGCGACAGAATCATTGAAAATTGGACCACTCGTATCCGTGCCACCGTGAGAAGCCGCGGCGGACATTTGAATGATGTTATATTCCACACATAATAGCATACATGAGCCTTTCAAATAAAAAAAGAATTTCGATAATACCTCACACATAGCTTGTTTTATTCCATTGTAACAACAACCCGCCCTTATTGAGAAACCCTTCACAACGTTGATTCGGGCGTCAACAGAACGCAGGAAGAATATGTGAAAAATTGCGCATTGATCGTGACGAAACGTCCGTCGCGAGTGTACGAAAAATAAATATTCTCACGATTCGCGAAACGAGCGTTTTTCTATCTTCCATTCTTCACCCCCCCACTCTCCTATTCGGTACGATCGGTTATCGGTGTTATCAGCGGTCGGAAATGTACCAGGTTCGACGAGGCGCGAAACGCTCAGCGACCGCCTCGCTAGTAAGGGGTCTATAAAGATGCGACGTTCGACAGTTCGATCGTTCAGTCGCATCCAAGGAAGGGACGCGCTCGCTTGATCGTGCTGACGAGAGTCGTCTCGTCTATGGAAACCACGCTGGTTCACACGACGCATTCGTTTCGCGATCCGACGAGACGATGCAAGGACGATGAATATTCCTCCGACGAGTCCTTCCTGTTCACACCCGGATCGGAGTACGACGGATCGTTGTACTCGAACGACGTCTACTATTCGTCCGACGAGAACGAGGCTGATCGAGACGACTCGAATGCGTCGAATGATGACGGGTCATCGGTGAGTAACGTTGAATCGTTCTCTCTCTCTCTCTCGTTTATCTCCTTTTTCGCCTCTCGTCTCAATCGATCGTTTCGTTGCAGTCGCAGTCGGAGAACATTCGTTCGTCGACACCTGACGACGAACGCGGCATCGACGACCGTTCGTGTTCGAAGAACGAGGAATGCTGTAATGAGGACGACGACGAGAACCGTTCCTCCGACGAACGCGATATCGACGATCGTTCGTGTTCGAATAACGAGGGATGCTGCAACGAGGACGACAACGAGAACCGTTCTTTCGACGAACGCGGCATCGACGATCGTTCGTGTTCGAATAATGAGGGATGCTGCAACGAGGACAACGACGAGAACCGTTCCTCCGACGAACGCGACATCGGCGATCATTCTTGTTCGAAGAACGGAGAGTGCTGCGACGATGACGACGTGCTGAAACCGATTGTCGTGCGATTGGATCTGCCGATCGTACTTGCGTGAAAAAGACCTTTGACCGTGCAACTGTCTCGCGACGGGATGATCGACGCGATCAACAGCGTGAATATTGTCACGCGCGAGTGCAAACGCCCGAGCGATTGCTACGATTGTTCAAGCATCACAGTCAAGCTGGCTCGTACGTTTGATGTATAGAGAATAAAGAAACGTATCGATAGTTTTTTGTGCCATCTTTTACAATTATCCTCTCGTACGATGGTTCGTCATCATTGTCATCGCTTCCCTGAAACGCATTCGTATCCGCGCGAGGACGTTCGGACGGATGTCGCCGTGTGTAACGTATAGTTACACACGGCAACGAAACCGACAGCCCTTCGGCGTCGGGCGAGCGTCGGTTGCGCATTGAAACGTGCTGTGCTGGACGCTGGTACTTGTACACTTCCCCCCACCACAGGCACAAAGAGGGCGTTAATTTCTCCCTCCACCGTTCGAAGACACCGGTGTTGCGGGATTATCCTCGGTGTTTTTGAGGTAACGCGATTGGCTGTAGAAGCAACCAATCGCAACACCGTTTTCGAACGGTGAAATTAACGCCCTCTTTGTGCCTGTGGTGGGGGGAAGTGTACAAGTACACCTAGCACGTTTCGACGCTCGTAATATTAGTTAATTGTCCAGCGAGTAAATTATTCGCTCGCGTCTGCGACCACTTTTAGGCAGCGACAATAGCAAGACAAAGTCGCGCGACAAAAACAACACCCAAACATTGGGACACCGCGCCATAACACGCGGTCGTTACGTGCGCCGAGAGGAGACAAATAAAGATATACTTTCTACACCTATATCAACACGATTATTGACACGCATACACCTTCGCCCAAAAATCTTTCCTGCGCTCGAATCGCAGCCAACGATCCGATGCGCAGGGCCGAATCAACCCGAAAACCGAATCCGGAGGCGCGACCGTTACAGCGGCTTTATAACTCTCCTCGTTATCGATGCACCACTGAATCGATGATGTTATCTTTGAGCGATACGTGGGATTTGACGGAGATACCGGCGTATCGTCGTATGCGCGGACTCGAGATAACCATCCTTGTCTCGGTTTGACACGACGGTTGTCTCTCTCTCTCTCTCTTTCTCGAACGAGCACGGTCGCGAAGAGATGCTTTTCAGCGAATTCGGACAGTATCGACGGATGGAAGAGTCGCGATTCGCACGAGAGCGACATCGTACATGGCGCGCGGTGATGCGGATTCGATCCGGTGGATCATCTCTTCGCGTTCTATTGCGTTTTCAAATCACTAAGGCGCGCGATGAGAAGATGCCGAAGATCGCCGAAGCCACGTACACGCAGTTCGACGAGACTCAGGCGAACGCCTACGTCGACAATGGCGCTCTTCTGTTTTAACTGTAGGATCTGGCGATCGCGTATCCGTGCGTAGCGTTGAAGATCAAGGTGCGAATGCGTCAGGCCGACCCTTGCAACGATTACTCGTACGAGAAGTCCATGGCCGACGCCGCGATCGTCATGATGCGATGGATGAACACCGAGTCAATGTGCCGGGTCATGCGATGTCACGATTCGTATCCGCGCGATGGCGAGGATCACCGATACGCGCCCTCGGACGTGCCAAAGCTGCTTCCCTCGGGCGACTCGTCGTTGGACACCGCGTGCGAACCCGCCTGTTTTTTCCTGCACAATCTCCGATCGACGTTCACCGCCGCCTCGTCTTCCGCCGCGAACGCCAACGATCTGCGGGCCGATCATTACTCGTCGCGAGAGTACAGCGCGATGTCGGTGCGCGACGGACGATATCGACGACGAGCGATTCGACGCGACGACGAGCGATTCGACGGGGAAGGTGAGATCGAAACGGCGCGAGGGGATGATTCGACTCTCTCACCCGCGGACGCGACGACCTCGGCCGCGGATCTGGCGCTGTTCAAGTACGCTCCCGAGTACGCGTCGGACACGTGCGAGCCAACGTCGGTCTAATCACGTACATCACGCAACCGTGGGCTCGCAGCGCGAACGGCAAAAGCGACGAGTGTCGCGTGAGCAATTTCGCCATCGGTGAGGACGTCTCGCGCGGCAAGAATCCGAACGACGCGAACGGCGCGATCTTTGGTGAGCCCGACGAGATGTACGCTACCACGGGACGATTGAGCTCGTCGTACTGCGCGGCTTTCGCCAAGGAGTTCGACCCGGCGACGCGCACATGCGTCGTTTCGTGGTGGGAAACTGCTTTGTCCTACACGTTTCTGGGGTCAGCGTTGGTGCGACTGGCTCGCTACGCGGTGCACGGTGGGGATCGGTGCGACGAGACGTATCCCGCGTTGCCGTCGCGACCGGAGGTCTGCGCGTCCGATGAGGACCCGCGGTTGCTCTCGCGTCGCGTTCGACGATGTCGATCGCATATGGGTGTGCCCGCCGCCGAACGTTCTGCTGTCTGATCAGGGTGTAACGTCGAGGGACGCGATCTGGACGAATCGCGACGGCGGCCGTGTGGAGCGCGCGAAACCCGACGACTACGTGTCCGCCGCGAACCTCGGCGCGAGCGAGTGCGTACAGAAGAAACGAGCAGCGAACCTCGACGCGAGTGACGAGCGCGTACGGGGAACGATCGCCTCGACCACGTGCTCTCTTGCCGACACGGACGTGCGGAGCATCGCGCGCGCCCTTCTGCAACGCCGCGACATGCTACGCTGCGACGACACTGCGTTCTCGGGTTTCGTCGGCGATCGCGATCTCGTCGCGGATGAATCGATGACGGACGATCGCGACGAAGGAGCGACGATTCAGCGGCGCGTCAAACGAGACGCTGAGGCGACCGGGAGCAACGACGTCGACCGGGAGCAACTTCAATTCATTCTGGACTTCGACGCGATGTACGCCGACGTGTCGTTGCGCGGTTTGAGAACGACCAGTCACGACGTGGTGCGTCGCGTCGTCGAGACACTCGCCAAGGATGGGGATGTGTTGACGGCAAGCGTGATGCTCGAGAGGTGGATCGCGCGTCTGATAAAACCGTTGTATAATCGCGCTCTGCGATTCGTGGGTCAACGATTTGGCGGCGTGGCATCGACGCGTCAGCGTGTTCGTCCCGTTTTCTCCGATTCGCCGGGGTGGGCAACATGCACTAGGCGATACACTACTTCTCGCATCGACACTTCAATTCGAACGCGTTCGCGTCATAAGCAACGAGAACAACACCGTTCGAGTGGACGACGATCTGGTACGCGATTCGGTGCGTGACAACGAGCTGGCTGCGGTCCTGCTGCAATCGACGGCTCCGTCGTTACCGAGCGAGCGTCTGATCGCCGCGACGAGACGCAACATCGCGGCCAAGAGTCTGCTCGACAGCGCGATCGCGCTGATCGGCTCGATCTTCGGCGTGACGCGCATCGGCGCAATGGTGCTCGCGTTCAGACCGAGCGCATTGCTTGCCGCGATACTCGCGCTGATATTCGCTCTGCTGTTCGTGATAGCGCCGCTGTGTCTCTCGTCGGCGATCGCCGAGGTGGTTGCGGGTGCGCCCGAAGGCGCAGCCGATGCGACACTGCGACGTAGTTACGAGTCCAAGCACGAAACGGCCGATTGCGACGCTCTGGACCAGGTCTGCGACGAATTGGTCGGCGTCCTGTTAACCGCCGCGACAAGCGTGCGTCACGGCGACGGTTCTCTCGGCGGTGCGATCCCTCGTTTCGTGGAGCGACAGTTTGATCTGGAGCTGCGAGTGCTGAGACGGTCCTAC
This sequence comes from Harpegnathos saltator, assembly GCF_003227715.2. NCBI lineage: Eukaryota > Metazoa > Arthropoda > Insecta > Hymenoptera > Formicidae > Harpegnathos > Harpegnathos saltator. The sequence continues at coordinate 17,485 of NW_020230316.1, read as the reverse complement.
GATGTCTCGTTATTGGGTCTGGTAGAGAGAGAGTGGGGAGGGGGAGAGGGAGAGAGAGGGAGTGGGAGTGGGAGAGGGTGAGGGAAAGAGAGAGAGAGCGAACATTTAGTGCTCGTCGGTGTGCAACAAGCGCGCGAGCGGTCTCTTTCGCTCGCGCGGAGAGGACCGACGCGGCGACGACCATGACCGCGCGCGAGACGAATCGGCCACGACTGCATCGTCTGTGCTCCGTGCATCGCTCCATGTTCGACGACGTGTTCGTCGTTTCGAGCAGCGCCGCGACGAACGGCGGGCGCTTTGGCGCCGACGAGTGGACGCTCAAGGAACTTGGGTGCCGTTTGAGCAAGGATCCGCTCGGTCGCGGCGACGCACAGTGGGATATGTGGGTCTTTTTGTGGACAAAAATAGACGGTGTAATAGACGGTCGATAGACGGTGTAATTCTAAACTGATTTCCATGGTTCTTTTTTTAATTTACTCGCGATATATATATCTCGCGATATATATTTACTTGCTCTATCGTATCGAGCCCGTTTTTTAAATTAGGCCTTCAATTCAAAATGGCGGACGCGCAGATTTGTCAAATGTGCAAAACCTGTAAAATATCGAATATTTCTGGATCGGACAGTTTATACGGGCTTTTAAGGCCTCCGAGATACATATGTAACATCGAAATTTTCAACTTTTGCCAGTGGAGAGGATCTGCAGTGGCCTGATATATTTTATACTTGCCTGATATCCCCACATTAGCAATGTATTCTACTAATGAGTTTGCGTATCAAGAGGCACGGTAGTGCCTATTATTACGCAAAACTGCGAGTTGAAACGAGGTGAGATATTCATATCTCAGGAATGGCTGAACCGATCGACGTTTTTTAGTCACAATCGATTCAGCCTTAAAAAATAGGAAGAAAAGTGTTCTTGTGCTTTTTGTGTACGTTGTCTCTAAGTGGAGATATGTTAAGATTAAAGTTGAATCACAAAATTAGATTCAGTAAAAGTAAGAAAAAACACGGAGAGAATTTGTGCTTTTTTTTCCGACACAACGTCGAGCCTGAATGCAGGACAGCATCTGACGCATAGATAGATTTTTTAGTCCACAATCGATTCAGCCTTAAAAAATAGGAAGAAAAGTGTTCTTGTGCTTTTTGTGTACGTTGTCTCTAAGTGGAGATATGTTAAGATTAAAGTCTGAATCACAGAAATTACGATTCAGTAAGAAAGTAAGAAAGAAACGCTGGACCGCCGAGGAGAGGGGATTTGTGCTTCTTGTTTTTCCGACACCAGAGGCGTTACGAGCGCGCTGAAGATGCAAGGAGCAGCGAGTGCGAGTGAGCAAGCGATAGAGAATAAGAGAGAGAAGAATAGACCGCCGAGGAGAGGGGATTTGTACTTCACGTTTTTCCGACACCAGAGGCGTTACGAGCGCGCTGAAGAAGTAAAGAGCAGCGAGTGCGAGTGAGCAAGCAATAGGAAATAAGAGAGGGAAGAATATCGGGTTGGTAGAACAGGAGGTGAAATAGAAATGAAATATTGCTAGTTTATTTGTTTTATATATATTATATTATACAGCACGTTAATTTTAGGGTGCGTTACGTTTCACGCATATGTGCGCATTTTTTATAGTATATGTGACATAAGCTATAGATAAATGCGCGCATATGCGTGAAACGGAACGCACCCCGAGTCAAACACGAGCAACGTGATCGCAACGTTGGTAGTTTACGTCGAGCAATGAGCGACAGCGAAGGTTTGACAATCGCGCATTTCGGTTTTGAAGCTTCCTAACCTCAAAGATATCACAATGCTGCGCTCACATTTTCGACTGAAAGTTGACTTGTCTAAGTTTTTTCACGATGTGCGTCAGATCTGCTAAATTTTTACTGATTGATCACTAAGATATTTGGCATAAGAGAACCATTTCATTTGTTGTTGAACGATGCCGAATATCTGCCACCGATGGAGAATATTCGCATTCTCATCGAAAACGAGACGATCAAGTATAATTCTTTTAATATAAAGTTTTAAACTTAACTTTTCATATATTTTTAGTTCAAACAGGTTTTATGTGTTTATTCATTAATATTATTTGTATGTCATTAATAGATAGAGTAATCCCTGGATCTGGCATATAGAACGAAGTTTTAAATGCATTAGTTACTGTATATCAAATCCTTGGATCTGGCATATAGAACGAAGTTTTAAATGCATTAGTTACTGTATATCAGATAATTACAAAAATTCTCTAAGGTTAAAGCATGTCACAATATTTCACACGATAAGGTTGTCGAAACAACAAGTTATAACTGAGAAACTAAGAATAAATGCAAGTAATGGATTGGATATATCCAACGATCCTTTGAATGATATAGATTCAACTTTGATATGTTAGTATATTTTATAATACAAGAAATGTAATGTTTACTACTACAATTGATTATACAGAAGCAGATGCAGATCCATCTTTTCCAAGGTTACAAATTACAGTAATATAAATGAAAGTTGTAATACATTCAAATTACAAAAAACAAATTATATGAAAGAATATTAAAAATAAATAAAAGATAAAAAAATATATATTTCAATAAGGTCATCGGTCTCTTCTTTCTCTTCGTGCGCTATATCTGGATAATTTTCCAATTGCTTGTATAACAGATAATATAGTTTGTCTGCGATATCTGCCACCGATGGAGGATATTCACATTTTCACATCCTCATCAAAAACGAGATGATCACGTAAGTATAATTTTTTTTAATATAAAGTTTTAAACTTAACTTTTGATATATTTTTGTCCAAATAAGTTTTATGCGTTTATTCATTAATATTATTTATATGTAATTAATATAATCTTATTCTTATAGAGTAATTCCTGGATCTGGCACACAGAACGAAGTTTTAAATGCAGTATTAAATACAGTTAATTACTGTATATCAGACTAATAATTACAAAAATTTCTCTAAGGCTAAAGCATGTAACAATATTTCATAGATAAGGTTGTCGAAACAACAGATGTTATGACTGAGAAAATAGGAATAAATGCAAGTAATGGATTGGATATAGCTGACGATCCTTTGAATGATACAGATTCAGCTTTGATATGTTAGTATATTTTATTTATATTGCACTAAAACAAATATAATAATCTTTATAATATAATTAATGAATTATATTTATTTTTAGATAATAATACAAGAAATGTTATGTTTACTACTGCAATTGATTATACAGAAGCAGATGCAGATTCAAAGGTTACGGATTAAAGTTATATAAAGGAAAGTTGTAATATGTTCAAATTACAAAAAACTAATTATATGAAAGAATATTAAGAATAAATAAAAGAAAAAAAATATATTTCAATAAGGTCGTCGGCCCCTTCTTACTCTTCATGCGCTATATCTGGACAATTTTCCAATTGCTTGTATAACAGATAATATAGTTTGTATCTGCGATATCTGCCACCGATGGAGGATATTCACATTCTCATCGAAAACAAGACGATCAAGTAAGTATAATTTTTTTTAATATAAAGTTTTATACTTAACTTTTAATATATTTTTAGCTGAAATAGGTTTTATGCGTTTATTCATTAATATTATTTGTATGTAATTAACTTACAATCTTATTCTTATAGAGTAATTCCTGGATCTGGCACACAGAACGAAGTTTTAAATGCATTAGTTACTATATATCAGATACTAATAATTACAAAAATTTCTCTAAGGCTAAAGCATGTTACAATATTTCACACGATAAGGTTGTCGAAATAATAGATGTTATGACTGAGAAAATAGGAATAAATGCAAGTAATGGATTGGATATATCTGATCCTTTGAATGATACAGATTCAGCTTTGATGTCAGTATATTTTATTTATATTACACTAAAACAAATTGAATCTTTATAATATAATTAATGAATTGTATTTATTTTTAGATAGTAATAAACAAATATAATATTTACTACTGCAATTGATTATACAGAAGCAGATGCAGATTCAAAGGTTACGGATTATAATATTCACTTATATATTATATATTATTATTATATAGCATTTACTGTTTTTTGCAGACTTTGAAACTTGTCGATGACTATATACCTCAGATATCCAATTTTATTACAGGCGAGGTATTAAGTTCCTGTATAAGATAATGAATCACCCTGTATATATAATCGAGATAAAAGGGCTGTACGAGTGGTCTGAATCACCCTGTATATATAATATGTAATAACATAAGTTTTTACAAGTATAAATGATATCATGTTATAACAATTTTACACGTTTATTAGTAGTGTCCAATATTTAATTTATCATTATTTATTATAACATTGAGTTATATGAGTGTTTTACTTGTTATTATAATGTACTTAACATAACTTTTTACAAGTAAAAATGATTACCTTTTTAAACAAAAAGGTAAAAAAGGACGCGAAGTACAAGCGCAACACATATTGTGCTATTTTTAGAAATGTCAAATTCAAATTATTTCTTTTTAAGTATGTATGTGTACATAACATAAGTTTTTAAAAGTAAAACTTATACAAAAAAGTGATCTATTAAAACAGTAGCTCCAACTGAGAAATCGTACACTTAATATTTTTAGAAATCTCAAATTCAAATTATTTCCTTTTTGTAAAATATATATTATGTACATAACATAAGTTTTTACAAGTACAAATGACATGTTATAACAATTTTAAACGTTTATTAGTAGTGTCCAATATTTAATTTATCATTATTTATTATGACACTGAGTTATATGATTGGTTTACTTGTTATTATAATGTACTTAACATTACTTTCTACAAGTAAAAATTATATAGTATTATAAAAATTTAACACGTTTATTAATAGTGTTCAATATTTAAAAAAGATAGCTTTTTAAAGGTTATTATTACAAATTCAAATTATATTTTTTAAGTATATATGTGTACATAACATAAGTTTTTACAAGTAAACATTATATCGTGTTATAAAAATTTAACACGTTTATTAATAGTGTCCAATATTTTAAAAAGATATCTTTCTAAAAGTTATTATTATTCAAGAAAGTTCAAGAAAAACTAACTACAGAACAATATAAAGGTTTAATTTGTTTTAGTGTAATATAAATAAAATATACTAACATCAAAGCTGAATCTGTATCATTCAAAGGATCAGATATATCCAATCGATTACTTGCATTTATTCCTATTTTCTCAGTCATAACATCTATTATTTCGACAACCTTATCGTGTGAAATATTGTAACACACTTTAGCCTTAGAGAAATTTTTGTAATTATTAGTATCTGATATACAGTAACTAATGCATTTAAAACTTCGTTCTGTATGCCAGATCCAAGAATTACTCTATAAAAATAAGATTGTAAGTTAATTACATACAAATAATATTAATGAATAAACGCATAAAACCTATTTCAGCTAAAAATATATTAAAAGTTAAGTATAAAACTTTATATTAAAAAAAATTATACTTACTTGATCGTCTTGTTTTCGGTGAGAATGTGAATATTCTCCATCGGTGGCAGATATCGCAGATACAAACTATATTATCTGTTATACAAGCAATTGGAAAATTGTCCAGATATAGCGCATGAAGAGTAAGAAGGGGCCGACGACCTTATTGAAATATATTTTTTTTATCTTTTATTTATTCCTAATATTCTTTCATATAATTGTGACGCCTGGTGTGCGTCCGTGCGGGTCCTTCCCGCTAAGGATTGTTACCGAAGGGTCTCGGCGAGGCGCGGCTCGCCGGGCCTAGTGGCGAGAAGGGATCGCGTTCAATTAGTTGGTTGAATATTAATAAAATAGCTTTATTTAGAAATGAACAGTGCCGAGGTATAATGCGTGGTACGTGTGGCCAGTGGGAGGTTGCTTGCCGAGTTCCGTCCGCGGACAGGTTTCGGGCTGGCGGGCTGCCCGTGGCGCTTCGGGCCACGTATTCGCACGCAGGGACGCGGTCGAGGCGATCCGCGGGGATCTTTTCCGCTATCTACGGTGGACGAGCACCCGCGTTTTGTGATAGCGAGGACACGCGCCACCGGCAGTGAGCGAGGGCGCTTGCTCAGGAAGCGTGGCGAGAACACTCGCCCGGGAGGAGTGGGCGAGGACTCTCGTCGCGGTATTCACGAGTACGCTTGTGTCAGGAATGGCGAGGACTCTCGCCGCGGTATTCACGAGTACGCTCGTGTCAGGATCGGCGAGGACTCTCGCCGCGGTATTCACGAGTACGCTCGTGTCAGGATCGGCGAGGACTCTCACCGCGGTGTGCACGAGCACGCTCGTGTCAGGATCAGCGAGGACTCTCGCCGCGGTATTTACGAGTACGCTCGTGTCAGGATCGGCGAGGACTCTCGCCGCGGTATTCACGAGTACGCTCGTGTCAGGATAGGCGAGGACTCTCGCCGCGGTATTCACGAGTACGCTCGTGTCAGGAATGACGAGGAATCTCGCCCTGGAGAAGATGCCGGAGAACTCTCAGGCGGATCGGTGCCCCGTCTTGAGGCATCGGAAGACAGGATGATCTTGCCAGTCGCACGGCGCCTTATATTGGCCGCCCGTGCGATACTAGTTCGTTCCCCTTCCGTATCGCGCGATACGGAGGGGCACGTGATGATCGCATGCCGCGCGCGCCGAGGCAGACCTTGCCTCCACGCGCGCGCTGCATGCTCGCTCGCTCCTTTGTTCGCTCGCTCGCTTTCTCTGTTCGCTCGCTCGCGTTCTTATCGCTCCTTTCACTCGCTTGCATCCTGTGCAGGGTGTTTTACCGCGGACTGCATTCGGCTCTGCCCGATGCGTAACGATCGCATCGTTACATAATTAGTTTTTTGTAATTTGAACATATTACAACTTTCCTTTATATAACTTTAATCCGTAACCTTTGAATCTGCATCTGCTTCTGTATAATCAATTGTAGTAGTAAACATTACATTTCTTGTATTATAAAATATACTAACATATTAAAGCTGAATCTGTATCATTCAAAGGATCAGATATATCCAATCCATTACTTGCATTTATTCTTAGTTTCTCAGTTATAACATTTGTTGTTTCGACAACCTTATCGTGTGAAATATTGTGACATGCTTTAACCTTAGAGAATTTTTGTAATTATCTGATATACAGTAACTAATGCATTTAAAACTTCGTTCTATATGCCAGATCCAAGGATTTGATATACAGTAACTAATGCATTTAAAACTTCGTTCTATATGCCAGATCCAGGGATTACTCTATCTATTAATGACATACAAATAATATTAATGAATAAACACATAAAACCTGTTTGAACTAAAAATATATGAAAAGTTAAGTTTAAAACTTTATATTAAAAGAATTATACTTACTTGATCGTCTCGTTTTCGATGAGAATGCGAAAATCCTCCATCGGTGGCAGATATTCGGCATCGTTCAACAACAAATGAAATGGTTCTCTTATGCCAAATACCTTAGTGATCAATCAACAAAAATTTAGCAGATCCGACGCACATCGTGAAAAAACTTGGACAAGTCAACTTTCGGTCGAAAATGTGAGCGCAGCATTGTGATATCTTTGAAGTTAGGAAGCTTCAAAACCGAAATGCGCGGTTGTCAAACCTTCGCTCTCGCTCATTGCTCGACGTAAACTACCAACGTTGCGATCACGTTGCTCGTGTTTGACTCGGGGTGCGTTCCGTTTCACGCATATGCGCGCATTTATCTATAGCTTATGTCACATATACTATAAAAAATGCGCACATATGCGTGAAACGTAACGCACCCTAAAATTCACGTGCTGTATAATATAATATATATAAAATAAATAAACTAGCAATATTTTATTTTTATTTCACCTCCTGTTCTACCAACCCGATATTCTCTCTCTTATTCCCTATCGCTTGCTCACTCGCACTCGCTGCTCTTTACTTCTCCAGCGCGCTCGTAACGCCTTTGGTGTCGGAAAAACGAGAAGTACGAGGGCGGTCCGATAAGTACTTATCCTCACCGCTCGATAGCGCCACTAACGCAAGAGAAATTTATTATCGTGTAGTACATTCTCGTAGACGGCTACTGTCGAAATTTCAGCCGAATCGGACTCGTAGTTTTGTTTTGACCGCGTGTGGAAGCGGGCGTGTCCGCGGATTTTAGAAAAATGGAAGAGCAATATCGGTCGGTGATTCGATTCTTGTTTTTGGAAGGGAAATCGCGCAGCGAAATCAAAGAGCGCTTGGATGCTGTGTACGGTGACTCTTCTCCTTTGATGGCGACCGTCAAAAATTGGTTTAACGAGTTTCAACGTGGTCGCACGTCGGTTTTTGATGAGCCACGCCCAGGTGCCCCGAAAACGGCTACCACGGAAAATAACATGACAAAAATCCACGATCTCGTATTGGCAGACCGCCGATTGAAAGTGCGCGAGATAGTTGAGACAGTAGGCATCTCAAAAGACCGCGTGGGTCATATCCTACATGAAATTTTGGGCATGAGAAAGCTGTCGGCGCGATGGGTGCCGCGTTTGCTCACTCCGGACAACAAGCGCAACCGTGAGACCACTTCAGAGCAATGTTTGACGCTGTTTAAGCGCAATCCGAAGGAGTTTCTGCGTCGTTTCGTGACCGTCGACGAAACATGGATCCACTGGTACACACCAGAGACCAAGGAACAGTCGAAACAGTGGACTTCACTCGGCGAACGTGCTCCGAAGAAGGCGAAGACTGTCCTATCGGCCGGAAAGGTGATGGCCACCGTTTTCTGGGATTCACAAGGTGTGTTCTACATCGACTACCTGGAGAAGGGCAAAACGGTCACAGGGCTGTACTATGCCGAATTATTGGGCCGATTCGACGCCGAATTGCAGAAAAAACGGCCCCATTTGGCGAAGAAATAAGTGCTCTTCCACCATGACAACGCACCGGCTCACACCTCCGCCCTCGCCACGGTCAAATTGGTCGAATTGGGCTACGAACTGCTGCCCCATCCACCGTATTCTCCAGATATGGCCCCGTGCGACTTCTTTTTGTTTCCAAACTTGAAAAAGTCACTCGCCGGGCAGAAATTTGAGTCGAGTGAGGAGGTCATCGCCGCCACGGAGGCCTACTTTGCAAACCTCGAGAAAACGTATTTTTCAGACGGGTTAAAGAAGTTGGAGCATCGCTGGGTTAAGTGTATCGAGCTAAAAGGAGACTATGTTGAGAAATAAATCGCCACTTTTCCAAAATTTTCGTTTTTCTTTTGTAGGCTAAGTACTTATCGGACCACCCTCGTACAAATCCCCTCTCCTCGGCGGTCTATTCTTCTCTCTTTTATTCTCTATCGCTTGCTCACTCGCACTCGCTGCTCCTTGCATCTTCAGCGCGCTCGTAACGCCTCTGGTGTCGGAAAAACAAGAAGCACAAATCCCCTCTCCTCGGCGGTCCAGCGTTTCTTTCTTACTTTCTTACTGAATCGTAATTTCTGTGATTCAGACTTTAATCTTAACATATCTCCACTTAGAGACAACGTACACAAAAAGCACAAGAACACTTTTCTTCCTATTTTTTAAGGCTGAATCGATTGGGACTAAAGAAACGTCGATCGGTTCAGCCATTCCTGAGATATGAATATCTCACCTCGTTTCAACTCGCAGTTTCACGTAATAATAGGCACAACCGTGCCTCTTGATCACTTTTTTTGTGTAAGTTTCACTTTTAAAAACTTGTTATGTACACATATATACTTAAAAAAAAAATTTGAATTTGAAATTTCTAAAAATAGCACAATACGTATTGCGCTTGTACTTGGCGCCTCTTTTTACCTTTTTGTTTAAAAAGGTTATTATAATCAATTTTACATGTAATCATTTTTACTTGTAAAAAGTTATGTTAAGTACATTATAATAACAAGTAGAACACTCATATAACTCAGTGTTATAATAAATAATGATAAATTAAATATTGGACACTGCTAATAAACGTGTAAAATTGTTATAATATGATATCATTTGTACTTGTAATATATATTACAGATATATATAATATATGTATATATATGTATATGTAACATATATTGCTGGATTATTTATGAATACCATAGTTTAACGTAAAATCCTGATATAGATGACAGCATATCAAGTCAGTACTCAGATGAAAATAACGGATTGAGGTCAATCGTGTGAACAGGCTGTATTAATGATGGTAATGTTTAACTCCTTTTATTCCGACGATTTCGTCATGTGCTAAAATGTCTAGTATATTTTTGTCTTTTTGTAATTAAATAATATTTTGCAATATTATTTTTTATAATTTTATATTATTTTTCAAACTTTCTGTATTTTGTTGTGGTTTTGATATTTTACTATGTTTTTCTGTTTAAACACTTTGTATATACTTTGTTATATATTTAAACATCTATAACATCTATGATATATTTACAACACATCTATAACACAAAATACTTATAACACAATTCATCTATAACACAACATATTTATAAAATAACATATGTAACAGTCGCGCCTCCGGGCTCGGTTTTTCGGGTTGATCCGACTCTGTGGATTGGATCGTTGTTTGCGAGCCGATCACAGGAGAGATTTTTAGGTGTGTGTGTGTGTGTCAATAATAGAAGACAAATAAGTATAACACAATAAGCCTTTATTTGCACGTTGCGACCGCGTGCCGCGACACGACGTCCCAATGTTTGGGTGTTTGGTAATCGTGCAAGTTGTTTCCGCGGTCGCTACGATCCACGCGGGGTCACAGTTGTGAGTGAGCGATTTGCTTGATGTTTAATTACGCAAGTATCTCGTACGACGCTTGATTCATACAGACAGTGAGTGTGGAGTCACCGATTAGTGATCGCGCGGTGTGCGCCCCGAACCTATAATATGCGCTGCTGGTGTTTCCGCCGTGATTTAAAGCTCGAGTTTGGGCGATTCGGCACGCGACTTGACGACGGGTCACAAAAACCGGTACGAGAACGCGTCGCGACACGTCGCGCTCGTTTTTGTCCTCGGCCGCAGTGTCGACCGCCTTGGTGGTCGAGGGGTGCGGGCGACGCGAGTATTCCTTGCGCGCTGGATTGATGTGCTAAATCCTAGCTGGTCAGCTCTTGCCTTCCCGGGGTCCTATTTTATGAAATAGAGAAAAAATAATGTGAGATCGTTCCGGAGAACGCACCGAAGTGACGGCAAACTCGCCGCGCGATCTGACTATCGCAATAGAGACGGCACAATAACGGGTGATCGTTCCGGAAAACTCACCGCAGGGACGGCAAACTCGCCGCACGATCACACGATCGCAAAGAGACAGTCTAATAATGTGAGATCGTTCCGGAGAACGCACCGGAGTGACGGCAAACTCGCCGCGCGATCTCACTATCGCAATAGACGGCACAATAACGGGTGATCGTTCCGGAAAACTCACCGGAGAGACGGCAAACTCGCCGCACGATCACACGATCGCAAAGAGACAGCACAATAATGTGAGATCGTTCCGGAGAACGCACCGGAGTGACGGCAAACTTGCCGCGCGATCTCACTATCGCAATAGACGGCACAATAACGGGTGATCGTTCCGGAAAACTCACCGGAGAGACGGCAAACTCGCCGCACGATCACACGATCGCAAAGAGACAGCACAATAATGTGAGATCGTTCCGGAGAACGCACCGGAGTGACGGCAAACTCGCCGCGCGATCTCACTATCGCAATAGACGGCACAACAACGTGTGATCGTTCCGGAAAACTCACCGGAGCGACGGCAAACTCGCCACACGATCACACGATCGCAAAGAGACAGCACAATAATGTGAGATCGTTCCGGAGAACGCACCGGAGTGACGGCAAACTCGCCGCGCGATCTCACTATCGCAATAGACGGCACAACAACGTGTGATCGTTCCGGAAAACTCACCGGAGCGACGGGAAACTCGTCGCACGATTACACGATCGCAAAGAACAGGTACTAGTAATCACCGTCGTGGACGGCCTGGTAACTAACTTACGAATTCGGCAGGAGCTTCTCGGTTGATCCTCTCTCGGAAAGAACTATCTGCGGAGACGGAACTCTGGAGACTTCCCTTTCGTCATAATCTGCCGGGATTATATACCCGAGATTTTGGAGCTTCGGTTTTCTTCGCCCTTAATCGGAGATAATTCCGCTTTTTAGTCGGAATTAATCGTGATTATGCGGCGTTTGCTGAAGATGGCTTCGGCGATGCCGCTAGCTCGGCTCGGCGGCCGACTGTGCCCGAGCGTCGTTGCCTGGTGGTCGGGCATGTTCGGCTGAGCGCGACGTTTAGGCGCGGTGTCAGCGCGGGTCGGGGGGTGTGCGCTCAGCTGACTGCCGCATGCTGTTAGGCGGCAGTCAGCGTAACGGCGTAAAGATTTTTACGTCGTTACACATATATCTATAATGTATCTTAGCAAAATTATATTGTAACATATTTATAATATATCTTACTTATATTTATTGTAACATTTTGTCAAAATGTACAAAATTGTCATTTTACATATAAAGCTGTTTTGTTTCAATTAAGTAATAGCTCTTTAGCTTTGGCAGATAAATCTTTCTCTTTTTTCTTTTGTGTTATCCTTAGACTACTAATTACCAGATCTGATGATATTAGAAGATACTGCATAATATTTTCATTAGTTGTTCGCCGCGACTGCATTCTGCTACGTTGGGCACGAGATTTCCTAAAAATCTTATTGCTTGCTTATTGCGCTTCTTCCGAGAAGTAGCCAATGAAAAATAATACAAAATTATAAAAAATAATATTGCAAAATATTATTTAATTTCAAAAAAGACAAAAATATACTAAACACCTTAGCACATGACGAAATCATCAGAATAAAAGGAGATAAGTATTACCATCATTAATACAGCCAGTTCACACGATTGACTTTAATCCGTTATTTTCATCTGAATACTGACTTGATATGCTGTCACCTATATCAAGATCAACTATGGAATTCATAAATAATCCAACAATATATGTTACATATATATATTATATTTATTACATATATATATTATATGTATATTACATATATATATTATATATTATATATATATTGTATACGTATATTGTATACATATTGTATACAATATGTAATATGTATACGCAAACTCATTAATAGAATACATTGATAATGTGAGGATATCAGGCAGGTATAAAATATATCGGGCCACTGGAGATCCTATCCACTGGCAAAAACTGAGAATTTCGATCTTACATATGTATCTTGGAGGCCTTAATAGCCCGTATAAAATTTGTCCGATCCAAAAATATTCGATATTTTACAGGTTTTATACATTTGACAAATTTGCGCGTCCGCCATTTTGAATTGAGGGCCTAATTTATAAAACAGGCTCGATACGATTGTAGAGCAATTCATCGCGAGTAAATAAAGAAAAGCATGGAAATCGGTTAAGAATTACGCCGTCTAGCGATTTTTGTCTACAAAAAGATCCATATGTCCCACTGTGCGTCGTCGAAGCCGTCGCAACGGATCGTCGCGCGGTCGTCGAGACGGCGACGAACGATCGCGCGACCGACGAGTCGATCGGTGGAGACGACGCGACGGACAACGCGCTGTTCCGCGAATCGCGCGAGCGAACAGGCCGATCGGCGAATCAACGGTGGAACTGTACGCGAAGCACGTGCGCGTGACGCTGCGGACGATCGGTGTGCGACAAACGCTCAAGCTGCACAACTCGTTCGGCCAGAAGGGCTTCGCCCATTACACCGATCTCAGCGATCTCGAGACGGATCAGGGGAAACACGTGGATCTGGTGTCGATCTACAGTCTGCTCGGACGATTCGCTTGCACAGTTGCTCGAACGCGCGATGACTGTCGATTCGTTTTCTCGCGACGGACCGGCATGTGCGTGGTACCGGCGACTACGGGTACTTCTTCGTCAGCGACGATTCAGCGCACAATTTCATCTACAGCGTCAAACACGAAGGCGAGAATCCGATGCGCCTGTGTAAGCTCACGTACGACAGTTTTCTGGAGAACGGTATGTCCAGTGCGGCGCTGGCGAAAGTCAGTGAATTCGAGTGCGGCATAACGAATCCGTACGTCGGTCTGCCGCGAAACGTCTCGCGGGTGCTGGATTGTTACGGCGTGTACGATCGACGCGTTCACCTGGAGTCGCAGATTCTACTGGTCTCGCGACGATGAATGCTCGATCGCGCGATGGTGCGAGCCATCTGACGTGTGGTCGGTGAACGAGACGACAGCGCCATCGTCGCGTCGACGACACGGAAACGACGCGCGTCTCGACGCGACGCGGAGCGCGACGCGGCGAACGAGCGACCGCGAGGAAAATTGCGTCGCGCGGAAGGTGCGCCGAACAAGCGAACGCGGAGACGAACGCGTGACCGTGAAGCGCGCGCGCGCGCGACGTCTCTGCACGCTAAACGAACGCGATCGCTCGAGCGAACGACGAATTGCGCGAAATCGACGCGCTGCTCGACGAGCTCTCACCCCGACGAGAGAGTTCGGCGCCGACAACGAACGCTCGTTGCAACAAGATCAGCGAGGCGCTTTGGCGTGCGTGGCGCGTTCGTCGCTCGTGCGACGTTTGTGTCGCGAATTATCGTCCGTCGGGACGTTCGTCGCTCCCGACGACGATGCCGACGACGCCTCGACGACGCCGGTGTCGCGACTGCGAGCGTTGTGCTTGCGGGCGTTCGCAGCTAGCGTTCGCTTGGACGAGCGCCTCTGGCTGTCCCGATCGAACGTAGCCGCAGCCTCGCTGAGCACCAAGTTGCGACTGTCGATCGACGACGCGGACGACGCGACGGCCGCAAACGACCGAATCGGCGCGTATTGTTACGACGACGGGACGAGTACCGACGACCGCGACGTCGCGATGGACGACACGCCCTCGGCGTGGCTGCGACTGTTGATGCTGATCGAGCGCAGCGACGAGGTGTCGGGTCGCGTCGACGAGAGAGTCGCGACGAGTCGGTTCGCGACTCTGCACTCGCGGGTCTCGTGCGAGTATGATCTGCGCGACTGCGTCACACTGCTGATCGCGCGATCGTATGTCACGCGAAGGGCGCTCGAGGTGGTCGCGTCCGCCGGCGAGCGACTCGCCCGTCTGAGCGACGAGGTGGCGCGATCGCGCGCCGGACACGACGCTCTGCGCGACAAACTGGCGCGATCGCGCGAAGGCGCGAACGCGGAGGATCGCGAATATTAACGGAGTGCGACAAGGCGCGTAAATTGCGCGCGGTCAACGAGGCGCTGAACGCGCGCGTTCGGTTTGAGCGAGAACGCGTTGCGAATCGAGCGAATCTGATCATAAGCGAGATCGTCGACGGTATACGGGCAGTGGCCGATTCTGTGGAACGTGGTAGACAGCGCGAACTCGCGGAGCTCCAAACCTCCCGGCAACCACTCCTGGCGGCACGCGACGACGCGCTGAAACTGGTGTTTCGGACGCTTCGCGCGATGGACATGACCACTGCGGGAGTGAACGATTCGGACGCGTTCGACGTCGCGTTAAGCGCGGAGTCGGATCTGCGCGCCACGTTGGCGCGATGCGCGACCAGAGGAGCACTCGTGCTGTTGACCGAGGGCGGAGTGGCTGACGTCGAGGGAGGCGACCTCGGCGTTCGAGAGTCGACGGACGACGACGACGAACGATCGAGAAGACGAGGCCGCGGAACGCCATTGGCCGTCGAGTTGCGCGCCATGTCTCGAATGTGACGCACTGAAGCGATCGCGCAATCACGAATTCGCCTCGGCTCTGGCAGAACTGACCGCCGCGCGGAGCAAACGCGAGACGCTTCTGCGCACGCGAGACGTGCTGACGTCTTGCTGACGGCTTGACCCGTTTACGGCGGGGTTATTGCGCCGTTACGCGCTGTGGTATTCCTACGTCATCGACATGGGCCGGTACGAGAGCGTGGTTCCGCATCGAATCCGAGAGCGACATTTGGCCGTCGACGTCGACGGGTGTCGCGACCATCGCCGATTGGTCGCGCGAGCTCGGTCGGAACGCTTACGACGCGATGTGCGGTTCGGTGACGCGTCGAAAACCGCGAGCGACGAGAGCCGGGAACGGGTCGGCGTGCGACTGCGGCGGCGCGTTCGCCGTGCTCAACGATCTAGTCGAACCTGCGGCACGCGTACGACGGACAGCGGTGACGACGAGTACCGAGAGCGCTGTCGTTACGTCGAGATCAACAACGCGATCGAGCTGTGGCGCGAGATCGTCGACTTCGAACGCACCGCTTACGGGCCGTCGAGATCGGTGAACGCGGTCGGTACGGGTCGTGCATGCGATCTCGACGCGACGCGCTGCGGGCCGTCGCCGTTCCCGAGCATTTCGCTGCTGATCGGATCGGAACTGCGTTTCGCGTTTGTTGCGCCTCGGCGCCCTTCTCCGATCGCCCGCCCACCGTCGAGGCTCTGCGGATCGTGGAGTACTCGGTTCGAACGAAAGGAGGCATACTGACGCGGGTCCGCCGACGCGAACTGATCTCGAGCGGTTTCCAATCGCGCGTGATCGCGACATCTGTTTTCTCGCGACTCACGCAGAACCGCGCGTCGCGATCCGTTCGCGAGCGATCCCATTTTCGCGCGGGTTGCGAGAAAATAGGTATCGCGAGCGGATCCATTTTCGCGCGAGTGCGAAAAATAGGTGCTCTGTCTCTAGGATTCCTATGGATCCTAAAAATCGTCAAAGAAGCTCGAATCACCGTGTTTTCGTTCGGTTTGTAACGGAAACGGGGTGGCGCCGGATTCTCGAAGGGATCCTAAAAAACGCGCGATCGACTGAGCGATCGTGCGAAATAGGAATCCTATTTTCGCCGGAGCAACGGACGCTCGCGCGAGAATAAGATTCCTCGCTTACCGAGCGATCGCGTGAAATAGGGACGATCAGTTCGCGAGAGAGAGAGATAAGACGATCGAGCGCGCGAAACGGGAACCTAACAAGGGCGCAAGCACGACCGTGCACATCCTGGTGATCGTCGCGCTCCATCGTCGCACTCATCATAGCGTTGATCTACCTTGTCGGGCGGGCGAAGGTTCGAAGCACGATCGAATGAAGCAGGTGTTCAACGGCGAGACGTTGGACACGCTGCGCACATCGGTGTCGCTGTTACAGCCGACGAGATCAGTAAGTCTGTAATCTCGGGACCCGTGTCCGCGCTGTTGTTCCCTCGAAGGCAGACCTCGCGCGATTCGCCGTCGCGATGAGCGCGTCGCACGGCGCGACCACCTCGCGTTCATTCGCCGTCCGAGACTACCACGTAACGAAGAAGCGCCGACGAATTCGTTCGAGATTACAACGAAGAGGCCGATCGAATCGTGAATTGGAGCGCCGCCGACAATGCTACCCCGAGGCCGACAAGCACGTGGCTCTCGTACGATCGTGGCCCGATACGCCGCCACGTACGATCCATCGTCGATCCGGCGGACAGACAGTTTCTGCACAGCGAAGTGGTGGCCCGATGCATGCAGGCTTTCGTGCTCCATGCAACTGAGCAGTTTCATCTAAATTCT